>NW_012116533.1:286787-309905 GCF_000951035.1 Colobus angolensis palliatus | reverse complement strand
CTTTAGTTGTTTGTGCTTTTAGTGTCATAGCTAAGAAACCATTACCTAATGAATTTTAATATAGCCCAATTTAGTTTTCCTTTAGTTGTTTGTGCTTTTAGTGTCATAGCTAAGAAACCATTACCTAATGCAAGGTCACAAGAATTTGGTCATTTTTTTATCCTAATATGTTTATGGTTTAGCTCTTATATTTAGGTCAGTAATCCAGTTGGAGTTAATATTTGTATACAGTATGAGATAGGGGTCCAGATTCATTCTTTTGCAGATAGGTATCCTTTTTTCCCAGAATCATTTGATTTTTGTTTTGTTTCTCATTTTAGATCCAGGGGTTATGTATGCAGGTGTGTTACATGGGTATATTATGTGACGTTGATGTTTGGGCTTCTAATGTTCTCATTGCCCAAGTAGTGAACATAGTACTCAACAGGTTTGTCGACACTTCCCCCACTCCCTACCCCTTTTTGGAATACCTAGAATTTATTGTTCCCTTCTTTGTGTCCATGTATACCCAATGCTTACCTCCAAACTTTAAGTGAGAATATGTGCTATTTGGTTTTCTGCTTCTGCATTAATTTGCTTAGGATAGTGGCCTCCAGCTGCATCCATGTTCCAGCATCATTTGTTGAAAAGACTATTTTTAACCCCCTTTAAATTGTTTTGGTACCTATGCTGAAAATCAGTTGACCAAAAATGTATGGGTATTTCTGGACTCTATCTATTCCATCAATCTCTATGTCTATCCAGTGCTGGTATCATAGTTGTAGTAAGTTTTGAAATCCAGAAGAGTGAGCCCTCCAAATCTGTTCTTTTCAAGATTTCTTTAACTATTCTGGGTTCCTTGCACTTCCATATGAATTTTAGGATACACTTGTCAATTTCAGCATAAAAGCCATCTGGGATTATGAAAGGGATGAATCTGTAGTATGATTAGATTTTTAAAAGGAGTGATGAAGGTTAGAATCATTACACTATATTAAAAGAACATTACAGATTCGTATAGTTCCATAGAATCATTATATTTGAGAATTCCAGAAATTTTAGACACCATCTACTCTAGCCCTTTCATTTTAGATGAAAAGAAATACTATAATTTGAACAGTGTCTCCCTTCTTCTCATATAACTTACAATACAGAGCACACATCTTTTCTATGCCTTGGCACAGAAATTGTCTCACTGTTCCTAAACTGAGATTAGCTTCCGGCACGTTAACCTTTATACTTTCAAACTTGTAAAATATCTCCAAGAGTTCCTTTAATGTGAAATTTGTGATGGCAACACTTCCTCTGTGACATCTTCATCCTTTCCATCAGTGCTCCTTTCCTAATTTATGTTGATAAGTTTGCCTTCACTAAGTTCCTTAGCTGCATATCTAGAGTCTCTCAAATGGTGGCAGTGTCTACATTTCTATGGTTGGCTATTTCTTCTATAACCCCATTTACTTTAGATTCAAACCTTACTTCCAGTGTTATCACTTTCCTTTTTTTTTTTTTTTTTGCTGCAGTTTCTTCTTTGTTGGCTAATTTTCTCTTTTGATTATCCATTTTTGTAAAATGTCACATTGGTTTACCACTGGGAGACAAGGAGGTGACACAACTAAATGCTTTACTGTCAGTGCATAAACTGAACAGATGCATGGTTACTAATTAGTGACAGAATTTGAAAGAAGTGAAATTACTGACCACTGATTGTAATGCACATCTGTTATTTAGATGGTGATTTATAAATGGAAGAGCTAATATATCATAGCAACTAAAATTTAAACAATGCTGTTGTGGATCGGTGTTAAGTAATGATAACTGAAATTTGTGCATATCAGAACTGTGCAAAGCAAAGATCACCTGTACCTAATAGAACTGAGCTAAAAAATCTTATTTTTTCAACATGTCACTATTTTAAGGTATAATAATACCATCTGAAAGAAACAACAGACTACTTTACAATATTTCTACAGTATCATCTTTGTTAAGTTTCCAAATTTAGTGTAAAATTTGCTTACTGAAATATACTTGTAGGTCACACAGAAAAACTAAAAGCTAACCTCTTGCTTGTAGAGTTGAATATACTTTGGGCATTTACCAATTAAACCATATTTTTCTGCTACCATCCATTAAAAATCTAGAGACAATTTATTATGGTAATTTTGGTTCCATTAGTAAAATGTTAAAATTCACTCATTCCAGAAAAAAAATTCATGAACAAATTTGGAAAAAAAAATTTAAATAGAATTTTATACCAGTGAGTAAAGAATTGAGTTTGTAACAAATGAGGCTCAGTCAACTGGATATCTATTAGGGAAAAAAAATAAAGTTAGTTTCTCACCTCACACAACATACAGAAAAATTCAGATGCATTAAAATGCAAATGTATAGAATGAAACCATGAAAATTCTGTAAGAAATATATAAATCTATTTTTATAATCTCAGGATGTAGAAGTCTTCATAAGTAGAAGATTTTTTTTCCAAAAAATCCTAAAATCTATGTGACAAGCCTCAAACCTTCCTTACCTCTTCCTCCCTCTCCCCCTCAATTGATGAATTTCCTGTTTCAACAACAAAATATAAACAATCAGAAAACTATGATCCTGAGACTTTGCTGAAGTTGCTTATCAGATTAAGGAGATTTTGGGCCGAGATGATGGGGTTTTCTAAATAATCAGGTCATCTGCAAACAGGGACAATTTGACTTCCTCTTTTCCTAACTGAATAGCCTTTCTTTCTTTCTCTTGCCTAATTGCCCTGACCAGAACTTCCAACACTATGTGGAATAGGAGTGGTGAGAGAGGGCATCCCTGTCTTTTGCCAGTTTTCAAAGGGAATGCTTACAGTTTTTGCCCATTCAGGATGATATTGGCTCTGGATTTGTCATAAATAGCTCTTATTATTTTGAGATACGTTCCATCAATTCCTGGTTTATTGGCAGTTTTTAGCATGAAGGGCTGTTGAATGTTGTCAACGGCCTTTTCTGCATCTATTAAGATAATCATGTGGTTTTTGTCTTTGGTTCTGTTTATATGATGGATTACGTTTATTTATTTGCGTATGTTGAACCAGCCTTGCATCCCAGGGGTGAAGCCAACTTGATCTTGGTGGATAAGCTTTTCGATGTGCTGCTGGATTCGGTTTGCCAGTATTTTACTGAGGATTTTCGCATCAATGTTCATCAGGGATATTGGTCTAAAATTCTCTTTTTTTGTTGTGTCTCTGCCAGGCTTTTATATCAGGATGATGCTGGCCTCAAAAAATGAGTTAGGGAGGATTCCCCCTTTTTCTATTGATTGGAATAGTTTCAGAAGGAATGGTACCAGCTCCTGTTTGTACTTCTGGTAGAATTCGGTTGTGAATCCATCTGGTCCTGGACTTTTTTTTGGTTGGTAGGCTATTAATTATTGTCTTAATGTCAGAGCCTGTTATTGGTCTATTCCTCAAGGATCTAGAACTAGAAATACCATTTGACCCAGCCATCCCATTACTGGGTATATACCCAAAGGATTATAAATTATGGTGCTATAAAGACACATGCACATGTATGTTTATTGTGGCACTATTCACAATAGCAAAGACTTGGAACCAACCCAAATATCCATCAATGATAGACTGGATTAAGAAAATATGGCACGTATACACCATGGAATACTATGCAGCCATAAAAAAGGATGAGTTCTTGTCCTTTGTAGGGACATGGATGTAGCTGGAAACTATCATTCTGAGCAAACTATTGCAAAGACAGAAAACCAAACGCCACGTGCGCTCACTCATAGGTAGGAATTGAACAATGAGAACACTTGGACACAGGAAGGGGAACATCACACACTGGGGCCTGTCTGGGGTGGAGGAATGGGGGAGGGGTAGCATTAGGAGAAATACCTAATGTAAATGATGAGTTAATGGGTGCAGCAAACCAACACGACACGTGTATACGTATGTAACAAACCTGCACATTGTGCACATGAACCCTAGAACTTAAAGTATAATAAAATAAATAAATAAGTAAATACATAAATAAATAAAAATAAAATAAAAACTATGCTCCTGATCTTTCTCACTAAACCCGCTTTTTTCAAAGTTTTTCTATTTTAGTATATAGCAACTGCATTCTATTTCCTCAGGATAAAAACTGGAGTCAATCTTGATTCCTCTCTCTCATATTCAATACACAAATCTTCCTGGCTTGACATATATAATATATTCAGAATCTGTCCATTTCTTATCACTTCCCCTGCTACTATCTTGATCTAAGCCATCAACATTGTTAGCTTGCATTATTTAAATATCATCATAACTGGTTTCCCTGCTTTCATCCTTGCTCCTCTACGATCTCTTTCCAAACCAAGTGTTGTGATAGTTCTTAAAATTAATGTACAATCATGTTAACTCTTTCCATTTGTTCCCCAATTCACTCAGGAGTAAAAAGCCCCTACTATGATGACCTATATGACACTAGATAATCTTTCCCCCATTACCAATCTAATCTCATCTCCTACTTAGTTTCACCTCACTCATTCTGTTTAACACAATGGCCTCATTTATGTTTCTCAAACATGTCAGGTATGCTCACACCTCAGGGTTTTTGTATGACTTAATCTCTTACTGCAATGAGGTCATTGCTCTGTCTTATCAGAGACACCTTCCCTTAGTAACCTATTTCAAAATATAACAATTTCCAGAAATTCCTATCATCAAGTCTTGCTTTACTTTTTTTCATCATGAGATTTATCACTTTCTAACATAATACAGACTTATTTATTTTGTTTATTGTATGACTCCTTGACTAAATATAAGCTTCATGAAGGCAGTGAAAGTTTGTCTGTTTTGTTCAGGCTGTATCTCCAGCACCTAAAACAGTACCTGGTACATCATACATACTCAATAGATATTTTGTGAATGAATAAATAAATGAGTACATAATTTGCCTATGTAAAAATTTCAAACATTACATAATGAAATGCACAGTAAACATGCTATAAGACAAACAACTGACTGGGAGAAAATATTTGCAACAAATATAACAGACAGTGAATGCATCTTCACTATTTATAATGTACTTTTACAAATCAGTAGGAAATACATAACCAAGTCCTCTCCTAAAAAAGTGAGGCAAAGTGTATAAATAGACAATTTACAAAAGAGTTAAAAACATCTGAAACCCCACTTGTAATCAGGAAAATTAAAATATAAACAATAATGATACACTACTTTTCACCCATTAGATTGGTAAAAATTTTAAGTTGGTAACACCCAATATCTGTAGAATGAGGAAAAAATCTCTTATACTAATCATGAAAGTATAAAGGTGTAGAGTTACTTAATTGGAAAATTTGGCAGTAAATATAGATATTGAAAAGGCACATATATGCTGGGTTCTAGCAACTGCTCAAATTTATTCTATCATGATATTTACCAAAGATTCTTAAGATATGTATGTAAGAATATGGATAAGAATCTTCAGTGCAAAATATGTTTATAATCATGAACCTAGAAATAATTTTAGTATTCAAAATAAGTTAAATTATTTATAGTGAACCCCCAGAAAAATACTGTATAATTATGAAAAATAATTAGGCATACATTTATAGGCAAATAAAGAAAGTTTGTCAAGATTTACTAAGTGATGACAGCTAGGTACATAGCAGATGTAAAGTATAATTTTGTGTGTATAAATTAATATATGAGAGAACATCTACATTTGGAAGGTCCAGCATTATTTCATGTATCAATAATTTGGAAAAAATACTTACAATTTTAATTGTAATATGCTTTCCATCATAATAAGATGCATTGCAACATCAGATATTTTTTGGATGTAAAAAATGAGTATTAAAATTGATGAAATATTGTATATGCATGCATATAAATGCATTTAGAAAACCTTTCTTAAAGAATACGTGAGAAACTACTAAAAGTGGTTACCCTGGAGAAGAAGAACTGGGGAGTTGGGGTTTGTGAACATGTAAAAAGCAGACTTTTTATCTTACATCTTTTCATACTGGTTGTATTTTAAAATCAAGTTCATATGTTACATTATTATAAATGTTTTAAAAAGCCAAAAATTTAAATGCACTTATCCTTTGATCCAACAATTTCACTTTTATGAAACTACACATTATAAATAGCTACATATATGTCCACAGATATAATGTACAACGACAAAGAAAATTATCTAAGATATATTGAAAAAAGAAATAAAAAGGGGTAAGTGATAAAGCAAGGTATAGAATAGCAAACATACCATGATTCTACATATATCCAATGTGTAGAAAAAACCCCAAACTCTATATGTATATATATAAATGTGTAGAACAAGGAATTCAAATTTATATATTAACTATTAACAGTGGGCCTCTATGAGGAAAGGAATGGTAAAAAGAGGATGGGGCATGAAGAAGATTTTCACTCTTACTCTCAATATGTCTATATTATTTTTAGTAAAATCATATATTCATATGTCACTGGTAAAATACAACAGAGAAAATTAAAATTCACTTCAAGAAACTTTACATTGTTAAACTGAAATGAACATGTAGAAACTTCTCTTGATTATCTCTTTATAAGACACTGATCAATTAGATGATCAAAATAAAGTATTTTTATATAATATTAAAAGAAAAATTATCTTACATATAATTCAGTAAATTCTTATATCAGTGGAAACTTTCACTATTTCCATGAAAACTGAATACCAAAATTCCTTTTCTAATACTCCTTAGGTCTGTGGTCTGACTACATGATTAAGGAGTTACTACCTTTTGACATGGAACTAAACAATTGTCAAATAAATTCCTGTTGAGTCCAGTGACTCTGAAACAAATTCTAAATTTGATTACTTGAGAAACACTACCAAAGTTTTCACATTGAAGAGAGAAGCAGAGGGAATTGCAAAACTCTATTCAAAGGACTATCTCAGACATGCAGTTAAGAATACTACTACATTATCATTAACTGTCACTTTGTTTATAAGTCTTTTCAAATTAGTTAATAATATCGGGACAAAGACAAACAACTCCATCACTAAAAAGGGATGGACTAACAAGATCAGACAAAACTAGGCATTGAGATTATTGAAGTATACCCAGAAATTAATATAAAAGAAAAACAAAGAAACAAGAAGGATTTTTCTTTTTTTTTGGACTGGCCACAAACCCTAAAACATATCTTCTTATCAACTAAGAGAAAAGAAAAGGAATAAATTTCTTATCCAGAATATCCTATGTCATTCTATAGTTTGTTTAATGAAAACTTAGGAATGAGCATAGTATTAAAAAATTTCATATCTGCTCAAGTATATGCCTAAAGTATATGCCAAAGATTACCTTTGGACCAGGAAGACCTGGAAGACCAATGCTTGAAATACCAGGATCACCTTTGTCGCCTTTCTGTCCAGGTAATCCTGGGGAGCCAGGCTGTCCAGGAACTCCAGGAGGTCCAGGAGGCCCTTCCACACCCTGAGGCCCTGTTGAAAATAGGTAATATATAATATTTTACAAAATATGCTTTACTTGTGGCTTATCTAAGATGCATATGACCAAGCAAAAAGATTTTTAAAAAGCCCTGCAAACTCTGAGTTAGATAATAATGAGACTCACAAACAGAATTATGTGAAAGCCTACTTTTAAAGGAAGTTTAAATAAAAAGGGGTATAGCTGGAGAGAAGATGTTTGTGAATTTTAACTTTTAAGGTTTCTACAATTTTGTCCCTTAATTCCCATTTTAAATCTTTGTGTTACAAGAGAGCTCTACCCACTGATTACCTCAGATATTGTTTCAGTCTGATTCTATCAACATCAGTCTCTTTTCTGACAAAAAAAGAGATATTGAACCACCTTTCATTAATGGGACTAAATATTTGGAAGATTTTCATCACTCACCTGGAAAACCCATATCGCCGATAGTTCCTTTAAGTCCAGGAGGTCCTATAAGACCTGGCTGTCCAGGGAGACCAGGGTTACCTTTGGGACCTAGAAAAGTCAAATTGGTAAAATTAAGACAATGCAGCAATTTTGGGGTTTTCTGGTTTCACGGAATGGGTAGTCATTAAAATGCAAACATGGGATTAGATGGATTAAATTTTAATATATTATTAAGGTCCACAGATAGAACCCAACATAAAACATCTCCTTGGGAACATATTACAATATAACCATGGTAATAGAGGTCTCCTAATATAACTTTAAAAAAAAATTAAAAAGTTACTAGAACACCTTGTTTCTTTCCCTAAAACAATTTCAATCACTTGAAGTGCTATTTGTTGTATGTGTACAACTACCCTTAATGTATTTTCACAGATAAATCCAATATAATAAGTCTGTTTTTAAAAGATTCAGAAATGGGCTTCTCATGTAAAGCCTGATTATATGAGATCAGGAAGAGAAAAGGCGGTAACCTGTTACGATATAGTTTAGTACATTAGGCCAGGGAGAGATTAGAGATGGTGGACAGATACTGGGTAGTGACCCTGAACAGGCATGGCTGCTCTGTTTGTTCATTTTTCCTAGCACATAAATGCTTGAGCTCTGTGATGTCATCTAGGTTTTTTCCTAGGACCACAGTATTGCCTTAAACCTTCTTTATTTTATTTTTTTCCTTTACAATGACTTCCAACTTGGTAAAGAGAATGCAGAAGATGTGAGGGAGAGATAGGAAGGGAGTTTTTCTTTCCAACTATACCAAGGCCATGTGGTGTGGAGTCTGGAGCAAATAACTGAACTTAAGGGACTTTGTAAGATGGGGACCAGCTGCTCTTTATTTCCTTAGGAAACAAACTAAAAGAAAGTGGCTGAAGAAGAAAGAAGAAATAGGAATAATGCTGTAACTGACTACCAAGAGAATTTGTGAAATTTTCATGCTTAGAAATTTGAAAAACTAGAATCAATAGCCATCTGTTTTACATGGTTTAATGACTGACTTGTCTAAAGGCAAAAAGAAAAAAAAGCAGGACAAGATGAATTCTTCAGGCCTTCATGAGATAATTGTCTCTTTTATATATTCCGCAATGTATGTAACAAAACACAACACCTTATTTGGATCACACTTCTGATTCTGTGTATACCCTGCTGCAACAAAAAGAAGAAACTGAATAATCAAGGCAAAATATCCTATAAATCTTGACTGCTGAAACTAGAGCCAAAGGGCAATATTTTTGCCAAAAGTGAGCTCCATATTTCAGTAGCTACCCAAGCTTATTACCATGAGCAAATCCACAGCGCCTTCAAACATGACAAACACACAATTATTTATCCAGAATTCAGTGTCAGCTAAGCAATTGCTACAAATGGCCTATCACACTTACCTGGTGGTCCTGGTAATCCAGGTTGTCCACTCAGTCCAGGTTGCCCTGGGTCTCCAGGCAAGCCCTGATAACCTTTTGGCCCTGAAACTCCAGGTATACCTTCCAAGAATGAGTAGAAGAGGCAAGTTAGGATGATGTTATTCATCCATGAAATAACTTTGGCCAAGCAAGCTGCTCAAGTGTTAAACTATAAGTAAATTAGAGGAACTGGTGATATTATGATATAGTATGGGCTATCAGCACTGGACTCACACTAAAATCCTTCACTTCTTAGTTACCTACCATCAAGAAATTCAGAGTACTCAGTAGTGAAATCACTTTCCTATTTTGGGCCTCATTTTCTTTCCTTTTTTTTTTTTTATTATACTTTAAGTTCTAGGGTACATGTGCACAACATGCAGGTTTGTTACATATGTATACATGTGCCATGTTGGTGTGCTGCACCCATTAACTCATCATTTACATTAGGTATATCTCCTAATGCTATCCCTCCCCCTTCCCCCCACCCAATAACAGGTTGGGCCTCATTTTCTTACAATGGAAATGAAGAAATAAGGAATAAGGACAGATAATCTCTAGGTTATCTCTTAGATTCCGACTATATTTAATAAGCCTATAGTAGAGGTCAAGTATAGTTTACTGCCTCTATTATACAGGAAGCATAATTGAAACAGAAAAGAAGCCTTGCAAGGGGTAAGCTAAGAAAGTCATTTCATTTTAACAACCATAAAAAATTAGGTGACCCTGCCTCTTTCTTGACTACATACAACACTGCATTAATATTTTTAATTCTTTTTTGAGGAAAAATCCCAACAAATCCTGCTCATAGGGAAACTGATAACATCTGCGTACACTCGCATACACATACACATGAACTGACAATATTGATGGATAGAACATAAAAAGAGCCACAAACTTTACTATAAGCTGCAGATACACAGATATAGCTAGTTTTAACATTCCATATTGCTTGAAAGGCTATTCTATATAGATTGGGTGCTAAGTGCTTTATATAATGATTTATGCTTATCCGTATTTTACGACTTCTATAAAAAGGAAAAGGTTTTTTTTAAAACAAAAATTGAAAGCCCCACATTATATTTTACGCTGTATTTGTTTCTAATAAAATAACTATATGGACACAATTGTTCCCTAGATCTACTTTCACTGACGTCCCCCAGGGCTGAGCTTGGCTGTTCATAGTCCAATACTTGTTTATTCTGCCAACATAGAATAACAGTGAACTGTATTTGAAAGCCAAGTATGATACGGATATCAAAATACTGCGGTACAACAATGTACCATTCATCCTCATCTGGTTTTTAGATGAAAAAAATGAAAGGACTAGCAAATTTCCTAAACATTGAAATTTGTTTTTCAAGTGATTGTGGCTATATATCCTTTTCCTGTATCACTTTTTAGAAAGCTAATAGTTGACTGCCTAAGTCTATTTTAAAACCTCACTAGTGGTTAGGTAAAGCTCGTGATAGGGAAACTACAAAGAAAATACTCAAACAGAAGTTGATTGGTGAAACAATATCAATGAAGTGAAAATTAATATTTATTACCAAAATTTGATGCATTTAACTGCCTTTGTTGGTGAATTCTGTATTATAAGTCACTTTTCACGCTATTTAAAAATTAAACTTCAGATATACCAGGAAAAATATTCATAAATAAATTCATTCACTCACCTGGTAAGCCAGGCTCCCCCTTCTCTCCTTTTGAGCCCAGAAGATTTGGATCCATTGGTCCAGGAGGGCCTGGAAGGCCAGGCTCTCCTTTACTACCTTTTTCTCCTGCAGGGCCAGGAAGTCCTGGCTGACCCTGCAAGCCATCATCACCTAAAATCAATGTGTGTGAAAACACAATATATCCATTTTATCCATCCAAGATTAATGCATATAAAGAATATTCATATGTTTCACAGTTGAGTAGGCCACTGCCCACTCAAAACATTTATGCACCTTGGATGTACTCTATGAATTACTTGAGTGCATACACATTTTTACACTCAGATAACAATCCCTCTTTCTGGAACTCCTTGACAACAATAGAGGCTGAATATAAAAAATTAATGCTTAATCTGGCCGGGCACGGTGGCTCATGCCTGTAATGCCAGCACTTTGGGAGGCCAAGGAGGGCGGATCATGAGGTCAGGAGATCGAGACCATCCTTGCTAACATGGTGAAAACCCGTCTCTATTAAAAATACAAAAAAAAAAAAAAATTAGCCGGGTGTGGTGGCAGGCACCTGTAGTCCCAGCTACTGGGCAGGCTGAGGCAGGAGAATAGTGTGAACCTGGGAAGCGGAATTTGGAGTGAGCTGAGATCACACCATTGCACTCTAGCCTGGGCGACAGAGCAAGACTCCATCTCAAACAAACAAAAAAAAAGATTAATTCTTAATCCTTATATTTTGTTATTTTGAGCTAAGCATTTACCATGTATCATGGTATCCAAACTAAGCATGCAACCAAATTGAAAATAAGACCTATTTAAATGCCATGTTACATAGAAATACAGGTAAGCACTAATCATTTTAAAATAGTCAACAAAAATATTCTGTACTGACATAAAGCTATGTTTAATTTTCCCTCTCGCATATGTCTGGCAGCAAACCCTGATTATTACCTTTAAGACCAGGTACACCACTCCTGCCAGGAATTCCCAAAGGTCCTGGTGGGCCTGGAGGTCCCATCATACCCATTTCACCTTTGGTACCTTTGAAGAATATCAATAAGTAATGTTTGCCTTTCTTTGACTTAGGGAACATAAAAAGTAAGTTTTAAGATGTCAACTAGAAAACTGTTGAGGGTTGGAGATAAGGCACTGTTAAGTTTTAGACTTTTTGACCTTTATGCCTACTACTGCTGATACTCATGAATAAGGAGACTCACTCTGGTAGCTAATCTCTAAAGATGGCCCCCCAGTGAACCATATGTCCCAGTATATGCAATCTAGTATAAACCCCTCACTTGGAACTAGGGTTGATTCTGTACCTCACACTTTTCTAAATGACATTGTGTGACTCCCAAGCCTAGATTAAAAGAAGTCTTGCAGGCCAGTCACAGTGGCTCATGCCTATAATCCTAGCACTTTGGGAGGTTGAGTTCTGAGGATTGCTCGAGACCAGGAGTTTGAGGGCAGCCTGGGCAACATAATGAGACCCCATCATTACAAAGAAAAAAATAAAAAAAAAAATAGCTGGGTTTGGTGGTATGTGCCTGTAGTCCCAGCTACTTGGGACTACTTCCTACTAAGGCAAGAAGATGGCTTGAGCCCAGGGGTTTGAGGCTGCAGTGAGCTGTGATCATGTCCCACTGCACTCTAGTCTGGGTGACAGAGTGAGACCCTGTCTCAAAAAAAAAAAAGAAAGGAAGGAAGGAAGGAAGAAGAGAAAGAGAGGAAAGAAAGAAAAGAGAAAAGGAAAGAAAGAAAGAAAGAGAGAGGAGTGAGGGGAGAGAGAGAGAGAGAGAAAGGAAAAGAAAGAAAAGAAAGAAAGAAAAGAAAGAAAGAGAGAGAAGGAAAGAAGGAAGGAAGAAAGAAAGGAAAGAAAGAAAGAGAAAAAGAAAGAAAGAATGGGAGAAAGAGAGAGAGCGAAAGAAAAGAAATCTTGCCACTTCTACCTGTAGTTTCTGAAACACTCACTTTTCTCTTGTGGGATTCTCTCTGTTGGAAGCCAGCTGCCATGGAAGGGGAGCAACCAGCCTTATACTACCATAATGTGAGGAGCCTAAGCCATGTGAAGAGGTACCATGGATGATGAGATGACATGTGAGCTAATGAACACCCAGATGTCAGAGAAGTGCCATCTTAGAAGTAGACCTTTCAGCCCCAAACTCTCCAGCTGGGGCCATGTGGGTTAGAGATAAATGACCCAATCAAGTCATCCCTTAATTCTAGAGCTGCAAAATCTTCAGCAAAATTAAAAGGTTGGTTAAAACCATTAACTTTTGGGGTTGTTTGTTATACAGTAATATATAACTGGGACTCTCACAGAGGAAAATGTGCAGTGAAAATAGCAAAGTGAGCTTCCTGCAGTCATAGATATTTAATACTCTTCCTTAAGGGATCACATCAATCTAGAAAAGTGTAACATGGGAATTATCTGCCAGAGTCGTATTAGTTTTAATTTCCTTAATCCAAATCAGAGAAAACTTTAAACAAATTACCTGGAAATCCAGAGGCACCTGCTTTTCCTGGAAGCCCTGGTGATCCTGGAGGTCCTATAGAACCAGGCGCTCCAGGGATCCCTGGACTGCCTCTTTCACCTGGGGGTCCTGGAACATCAAGTCCAGGAGGTCCTGGATCCCCCTTCTCTCCTGGTATTCCATGTAAACCTAGTTAATACAATATCAATATTAATCAGTACTGAAGTAGTTTTAAAAGATGTATCTGGTTATATTTCTAGTAAACAAGTGATAGAACCCTGTGTATAACAGACCTAAGAGTGAGTTAAGAGATACTTTGGACATCATGTACACAAAATAACTGAACAATCAAGCTTTAGGATTTTCAAGCAGATTGCTCTAAGACAGTGCTTCTCAAATTATTTCTGGCGAAAGGCCAATCTTTTCTTAATTCCTAGTTAATCACAGACTAATATTTTTATAAAATACAATAAAAATTACTAAAACTGAAATAAAAAGCCAAAGATGCAAAATAAAAGCCTACCTTTTTGGTTATTATATTCAACAGATACAATTACACTATCAAATTGCTATAAAAATTTATAAATGCTTGTTCTCAACGTTTATATTAATCCTATTGCAGACTGATAACAGTTATTCGACGACACTGGTCTATTGACCACACTTAAATTTGCATTGCTCTAATGTATTATAAATTATTAGTACACATTTCTATGAGCTCCCAAAATTATTGATTACTGAATAAGTCACTTAAATTGAACTTTTAAATCATATTTTACCTTTGTTTTGCACATCGTTTTAAAAATACATTAATAATACATTACTATTAGTATTTTTTGTCATCTTTTGTTTCTCCAACCAAGACTTCACAGAAAAAAAAAATCACACAGCAAAAAATATTTAACCTTAGTAAGTTTCTGTAAGGCTGATTCTCCCCCACCAAGGTGGTTAAAAAAGAATGTGCTTATGGGAAAAGAATTAAGTTCACACTCCAAAGCCTACCAGCTGTGCGACTTACGTGAGTCACTTAACATTGATCCTCATCTGCTAAATGGGGATTATGCCATAACCAATTGGAAACTAGGGGTTGAGCCAGATGATCATTCCAAGTGTCCTTTCAACAATAAGACCTAAATTTATTGTTGAAGACTCACTGGTGATTATTTTTGTAGAGAGTAAGATGCTAGGGTTTTAAGATCTGTTTTATGTCATATTTCAGCATGGCCCTAAACTGACAAAATCCACTTTGAAGATTAGAGAATTACACTCAGTTGGCAAAGTAGCGATGGTTCCAATGCTACCATTTTATAGCAAAAGACTATAAAAATGAGAGATTTGATATCATATTTGTGAAAGATGATATGATGCCTAACAGTGAACACGATTATAGCTTTATATGGATCATTATCTATTGTTATATTATAGCTCACAAAGATTTTTAACAGTTGGGTTTTCAATATAAATAATTTATCTTTTGAAACATGCTCCGAGAGAGCAGTTCCATAAAATAAGGAAAATAAACCAAAGACTTAAATCTGGACAAATGTTTGTTTTCCATGTTTAAAGCTTTACTTTAAGATATGGCTTTCGAGGAAGAACTACAGTACCTGGTAGACCTGATGTTCAAGAGGCAGGGAATTACAGTTCAGCAGCAAGTTGAGCCCCCAAGCAGAAGTAAGTTGCAAAAAGATTCGTTAGGTTAGGGGAAAAACAACTAAGCATTTAAAGATTAGAACATAAAACTCTACAAACAGAAGTTATTAGACATTGATTCACTGTTATCATATATTAGAAATGAGTGAAAAAACTTATTTTAGGCATTTGCTTAGATGTTCATATAGCATATTCTATAAATGAAATGTATTTGCCAATAATGCCAATAAAATATTTACATTCACAGAAGTATTACCTTTTGGTAAAGGTCAGCTTTTCAATTGTTTATCTCTGACTTAATGATTTAAATAATCATTTTGGAATTTAAGCTCCTAAAGTTTAGTTCAAATTTAAAAATTAATTTAATTTTATACTACAACAGGTTGGGTATAGATAAATCAATAATTACTAGCATATGATTATGGAAAACCAGCTTGCATGCACTAGGCAAGGATTTCTTTCTTCATCGTTATTATTAGTAGTAGTAATAGCAGACATTATCCTATACTTCCTTCCATAGCATGAATTTTTCCATGAATACTGTCAGGAATACACATCCTGGTAAGACCCAGGATGAAGAAGTCAATATAAACCCCAAAGTTCTGCTAAGTTTCCCCACAATAACAAGAATTATATGGATGTGTCTACAGATGTGATATAGGGATATATTGATGTTCTAAATTTATTGGCAGCCAAATGGAACCAGTCTACTAAAAAAGGAAAATTTCAAAAACACATATTATGCATGAGAACTTTCCATACATACACATACACATGCCCTCCCCCTACCCAAGGGTTTTGTAGTCTCTTAAAGTGTTAGAAAACCATTTTCTCCTTCATCTATGAAAATGACATGAATAATTCATAAACAATTCCTAGGGTTTTGCTGTTGTTGTTTTGATTCACATTAGTGGTGATGAATTTTTTTTTCCTCCTTAGCTGATTTAGCCATACGCTTTGTCCTGAGACTGGACAGGCACTATAACACATTTGATTCTGGTTATGATATGATCTGTGAACATGAAATAGAGTATATTTAACCGATCTCTAAAAAAATTCAGTAAGACAGTAATTGTGTAGGTAATGGCCAAAGAAAATAACAAGAATCAACAACCTCCATTTCTGCCTGGGTTAGTAGGTCATGAGATGAAAAATATTTTGTTTCTAGTCCTTTGGCAATTTTTCTTTTATTTCCCTGCTATGGAATGCAAAATTGATATTCAAGGGGACCTGAACTTAAAAACGTGTTAAATTGTATAGCCTGGTTTGGAAAAGAGAAAGGCAAATAGTAAAAGCTTAATTAAATAATAGAAAACTGGAGTCCAAAGGAAAGCCTGAAAAGCATAATGCAAACATTCTACAATAGAGAGATAACAGTATATAATATTTTGCATTTTTCCTACTGCAAAATGAAATACAAGTATATTAAATAAGCTTATTACAAAAACACTGATAGTTAGAGTTTCAGCTATGAAACATAAGTAGGTTTGTCAAGATATAAGTAATAATCTTTCTGATTACCTTATTATTGAGATTTATGGACACAAATCAGGATTTTTTTAAATGAACTAAGATAATATTCTACTTTGGTGATATAAGTAAAATTTACTTAAAAAGTGAGTATATGTGCCTTGTATAAATATGAAATGTGGTCCGTCTCATAGTAAAATGAAAAGTACTGTGATTTGAGAGCTTTTTTTTTTTTTTTTTTTTTGAGACGGAGTCTTGCTCTGTCGCCCAGGCTGGAGTGCAGTGGCCGGATCTCAGCTCACTGCAAGCTCCGCCTCCCGGGTTTACGCCATTCTCCTGCCTCAGCCTCCCGAGTAGCTGGGACTACAGGCGCCCGCCACCTCGCCCGGCTAGTTTTTTGTATTTTTTTTAGTAGAGACGGGGTTTCACCGTGTTAGCCAGGATGGTCTCGATCTCCTGACCTCGTGATCTGCCCGTCTTGGCCTCCCAAAGTGCTGGGATTACAGGCTTGAGCCACCGTGCCCGGCGAGCATTTCTATATTAAGAGTGAATTCAATAAATTTTCATGCTAGTTCCTGTTAATTTCATTTATTTGTTGAACCATATTAATATCTTCAATTCTATGGCTATACATATATTTACAAATAGATGAAGTTAAATTCAGCATTATTACTTTTCTTCCTGCCTATTTATTTATCCTATTTATACTTTATAAATCAATATATCTATATCTATATTATATTTATATCTATATTCATATTTATATCTATATTATATTTATCTATATATTATATTTATATCTGGTTATAAGTCCTTTGTCAGATATATGATATAACAGAGGGAGAAAGAGAGAGAGAACATTAGATTAATAAAACAATACAGAGTATCTGGTAAATCTGAAAAAGTGTGACACATGTTAACATATTTGTATTTTGTTTAGATTCATATTAATGGTGTTCCTCTTTTTATTCTCACTCAGCTGTGACTTAAGAATTCAAAATGCTTCTAAAGGCTCATGCACTTTTTGGAACTGAAACAAATGACAAAACACCATATTAGGAGTGATAAGTTCATTTTATCCACCTCTGTGAAACAGCAGGGGCTGGGCGCAGTGGCTCACACTTGTAATTCCAGCACTTTGGGAGGCGGAGATGGGCGAATCACCCGAGATCAGGTGTTCGAGACCAGCCTGGTCAACATGGTGAAACCCTGTCTCTACTAAAAATACAAAAATTAGTTGGGCGTGGTGGTGCATGCATGTAATCCTGGCTACTTGGGAGGCTGAGGCAGGAGAATCGTTTGAGCCCAGAAGGTGGAGGTTGCAGTGAGCTGAGATCGCACCATTGTACTCCAGCCTGGGCAACAAGAGTGATACTCTGTCTCAAAAGAAAACAAACAAACAAACAAACAAACAAAAAACAGCTGGTCAAACCTTTAGTAGCCAAACCTAAAAATAAGTGCTTTTTCCTGAAGATCCCTCTGCTATGCTAGTTGGACAGAATGTTTTTTCCATAACTGATAAAGCAGCTATTTTGTAACAGCCTGGTTCAAAGCAACACTCTAAGTTTTCTTAGTTTTAAATCAGTAGTGACATGTCAGGGAACATAAAAGGGTATAATGTGTCATATAATCAACTGTAAAATAACACATAAATGAAAATAACATTTATAGGCTTTTTATATTGCTAACCCGAGTTTCTAAATTTTTAGAATAATAACAAAATATCTACCGTCATTTAAGGTCAGGAAATATATAGCCATTGCTTCAAATAAGTGTATGCACATCTGAACTCTGTATTTAAGCCTTCAGATGTATTCATGTGAATTAAGGAACAATTAAATATTTCATATTTGTTTTAATTTCATAAATTATTATGGTGCTTTGCAATAACATAATGATGGCCCCAAGGTGGCCTTTACTGTACCTACCTAGATTAAGATAATGAGAATTCACATCACCAGACAGCTCAGAATCCAGAAACTCAATATGCTTTCACACAAACTTAGAGGAACCATATGATTTCCTATCTATAGAGGCAAACCCATTAGGTTACGTGTTGACAAAAGACCTTTTTGAGTATCCAACATAAAATATTAAAAGTAAAGATTTGGAGTGCTGATGAATTGCAAAATGATTGTTATTTTGGGGGCAAAAAGGGAAAAAATCTCAACTCACTTATTGAAAAAAAAATAAAATGAGAACGCCTAAAATATATTTTTACAGAAAGTTTTGCTGAACCCTAACTCTAGTTCTCATGTGCTAAGAAATGTTAAGAGGTTCCACAAGGGTCTATTAATGCTGCACAGCTAGTCAGATCTGAAATGATCAGCACAAGAAGTTTCTAGGCCTCTGCTTCCAAGACTATGTCTAGCTCAACAATTACATATCAATAATAACACACTGCAATTGCATTATTGGAAATCATCAATTTTAGATGAACTCAGAGGGCAAACATCAGGGATTAAAGTAGCTTTTATGCTGTGTCCTGTACTTTTCCACTTGTATAAAATCATACACGTAGATACATTGCTTCTTAAGCATTGTTTCTGGAAGACCGTCTTGTAGGTTTCACTTTATTGGTGAGCTAACCAATGTATATATTATGAGTGCTACAAAATGCACATTTACTCTAATCTTACCAGGTTGACCTATTGGCCCAGGAGTCCCTGGTGGTCCTGGTGGTCCCTGAACACCTATTCCTGGCAGCCCAGGAGGTCCCATTGGTCCAGGTTGTCCATTTGGTCCAACATCACCTTTAAGAAACAAATACAGTTTAAATATTACAAGCAACACCTGAGTCACTAGTCCTTGGGAACCATATCATATTAAGCAAGAATCTTGAAAAACTGGGCATTCATTCAGCAAGATAAGTACACATAAGTATCCAGAGCAGAGGACAGGGAATTCATTAATAGTTACAACCTTATATTTTAACATATGCTGATCACTACTTCAATACTTAAATCAACTTCACAAAAAAGTACAAAAGATTACAAACCACATATTCCTTCTACTTGTAACTCATTGTGGACAGTTATATATTCATAAGTTTAAAATATATTTTCAAGTTACCTATATTTTAAGATAGATAACCTTCAATATTTTCCTTTTTACTAACTCAGGGCCATGGCTTATAAACATATTCAAGCTTCTCCCATCATTAGTAGAACATCTCTTTGACATTAGAAACTTCACTGTCCATCTCTCCATCTTCTGACTGTCCCTCTGCCACTCTCACTTTAAACAATTTTTACATGTACTAAAATTCCACCTTTTTAGTGTACACTTTGATGAGTTTTCACAAAGGTATATAGTCATATAACCACCACTAAAATCAAGACATAGAACATTTTTGTAAACCCAAAAAAGCCCCTGTGTGCTGTGGTCAGCTCATCCCCACATCCCAATTACCTGGCAACCACTGATCTATTTTATGTCTCACAGACTTTTCTTTCTCAGAGTATCATACAAATGCAATCATATAGTATGTAGCCTTTTGAATACGTCTTCTTTCAATTAATACAATGCATTTGAGATTCACCCATGTTACTATGTGTATCAGTAGTTGCTTTTTGCTGCTGGGTATTAGTCTATCAGATGAATATGCACATTTCGTTAATCTTTTTGCCATTTGAGGCACATTTGGGATGTTTACAATTATTGGTGATTATGCAATAAGCTGCTGTTAACGCTGTTCTACAGGTTTCTATGTGAAGCTTCACATTTTTTATGGGAGTAAAATTGTTGTGTCATGTGCAAAGACAATGTTTAACTATATAAGAAATTGTCAAACTGTTTTTCAAAGTGGCTGCACCATTTTGCTTATTAACTAGCAATGTATGAGAGTTCGAGTTACTTTGCATCCTTAGCAGCACTTTTTGTCAGTTATCCTTTTTGAAAAAAGGCCAATTCTAATATTTATGAAGTGGTATCTCAATGTGGTTTTAACCTGCATTTCCCAGATGATAAATTATACTCAGCATCTTTACATGTGCTTATTTGCCATTCGGGTGTCTTCTTTGGTGAGGTATCTACTCAAATTGTTTGCTCATTTTTCCAACTATATTTTAAAATTCGGCTGTTTGTTTCCTTATTGAGTTTTGAGAGTTCATTATATAATCTGGTTATAAGTCCTTTGTCAGATATATGATATGAAAATACAGTTAATTTTAATAAAGTCCAATATATTCCATTTTTCTTTTATGAACTGTCTTTTTGGTATTCTAACAAGTTTTTGCCTAACATCTGATCACAGAGTTTTCTCTTATGTTTTTTCATCTAAAACAAGGGATGACAAAGTACTTCCCATGGGCTAAATATGACCTATAGGCCTCTTTTTGTGCTGCTGACACGCTAAGAATGGTTTTTACACTCTTAGAGGGTTGTTAAAAAAAGAATATGTGACAGAGACCATAAATGTAGCCCATAAAGACTAAAATATTTACTCTCTAGCTCTTTGCAGAAGAAGTTTGTCTGCTTCTGTTCTAGAAGGTTGATAATGTTAGGTTTTGCATTTAGGTCTGTGATCCATGGGGAGCTAAATTTTGTGCAAGGTACGAAGTGCAGGTAGATGTTTGTTATGTTGGTTTTTTTTTTTTTTTTTGCATATGGATGTCCAATTGCTTTATGTTTTATCAGCATTTGTTGAAAAGACTTATCTTTCTGTTGAAATTGCCTTAGCAACTTTGTCAAAAATTAAATATGTGGGTATATTTCTAGACTATTATGTTACAATGATCTATTTTTCTATATTTCACATATACCACACTATTTTAACTATTGTAGCTTTATTTTAAGTCGTAACATCAGGTACTATAAATTGTCCAACTTTGTACTTCTTTCTCAAAATTGTTTTGGCTATTCTAGGTCATTTGTTTTTCCATATAAATTTGAGAAGAAAAATTGTGTGTTCTCCTTGAGAATATTTTCAATCTCTGGATTGATTTGGAGAAAACTGATATCTTAACATTATCCATGAACACAATATACCATTCCATTTATTTAGGTATCTGATTTCTGTCAACACTGTTTTATAATTTTCCACATACAAAGCCTGAACATTTTTGTTAGACCTATACATACCTAAGCACTTCATGTCATTTGATGCTATTGTAAATTATACTATTTTTGTTTGATTTTTATTTCTAGTTGTTCATTGATAGTATATAAAAACATAATTTATTTTTTATATATATGCTTGGCCCTATGATCCTACTAAATTCACCTTTTAGTTCTAGTAATTTTTGTAGATTTATTAGGATTTTCTAAGTATAAAATCATGTCATCTATGAATATAGAGAGTTTTTTTCTTGCTTTCCAATCTGTATGCCACTAAACATAATGGATCAAGATTTTGCAAATGTCTTTATCATGCTAAGGAAGTTCCCTTTTACTCCTAATTTTCTGAGACTATTTTTCCAGGAATGAATATTGAAATTTATCAAATAATTTTCAGGATTTATTGAGATTGTAATATAGTTTTTTTTCTTTACTCTGTTGATATAGCAAATTACATTGATTTTCAAGATGTCGAACCAGCCTGTATTCTAAGGATAAGCCTTACTTGATTTTTACGTCTATGTTCATGAGAGATATTGGTCTACAGCTTTCTTTTCTTTTTTTTTTTTGAGACGGAGTCTCGCTCTGTGGCCCAGGCTGGAGTGCGGTGGCGCAATCTCGGCTCACTGCAAGCTCCGCCTCCCGGGTTCACGCCATTCTCCTGCCTCAGCTTCCTGAGTAACTGTAGGCACCCGCCACCACCCCGGTGGGTGGTGGTATTTTTTGTATTTTTAGTAGAGAATACTAATTTTATGTATTTTTAGTAGAGACGGGATTTCACTGTGTTAGCCAGGATGGTCTCGATATCCTGACTTCGTGATCCGCCCGCCTCGGCCTCCCAAACCGCTGGGATTACAGATGTGAGCCACAGCACCCAGCCCAGCTTTCTTTTCTCATATGTCTTTCCCTGGCTTTGATATCAAAATAATGCTAGCCTCATGTAATGGTTGGAAAGTGATCCCTCCACTTCGATTTTTGGGAAGAGATTGTGTAGAATTGGTGTTACTGCTTCTTTAAATGTTTGTTAGAATTTACCAATGATGCCATCTGGATTTGTAGTTTTCTTTGTTGGTGGGTTTTCAACTACAACTCAATTTTTTATAAAATAGATTCCTGGATTACCTATTTCTTCTTTAGTGAGCTTTAACAATTTATATCTTTCAGGAAATTAGTCTATTTAATCTAAGTTGTCAAATTTATAGGCATGCAGTAGTTTGTCATATTTACTTATAAAGATTTGTTGTTATCATAAATTATATACTTTTGTATTTCTTTCCACATTTCCAAGCACACAATATTTGTCACAATAATACCTTTGGATGTTATTCCTGATGCCTGGAACACCTTTCCCTTAAGACTAAATTCAGAGAATTCGGGGCGGAGCAAGATGGTCGAATAGGAACAGCTCCAGTCTCCAACTCCCAGCGCGAAGGACACAGAAGACCGGTGATTTCTGCATTTTGAACTGAGGTACTGGGGTCATCTCGCTGGTGAGTGCCG
>NW_012116533.1:276734-281102 GCF_000951035.1 Colobus angolensis palliatus | reverse complement strand
AAAAAAAAAAAAAAAATTAAATTAAATTGTTGGCTGTAGTTTCCTGGCTAAAAACATATATAAATAAATAATTGATAACCACATTTACAATGAACCCAAGAGACAAAAGAGAACTTAAAGTACAAAAAAAAAAAAAAAAAGACTAAATTCAACTGTCACCATCTATATAAAACCTCTCCAGGCACCTTAGGTAAGGCCCTGAACAAAAGTAATATATGAGGTAAACCGAATGCTTCCAAAATCATCTTTTTTTCTTTTGCATAATGTGATTCCAATGTTCAACCTTAAGCACATTTTCTTCCTCGTATAGATATATCATAATGAGTATTAGCCTTATTAATTTATTATTGGTCACTACATTGTTTTGAAAGTGTTGCATCAACCTTTCCTACAGTTTAGTAACTGAGTTTTAATACCCAGTCATTGGTGTGTGTTTGGTAGGTGAACTTTTATTGTGATCTGCTTGCTGAGTTTTGAGTGTAGTCTACTGATCCAAAATATTAGTGACACATATTCATAGAAGTTCCCATTGAGATAATCACTTTCATGGTGATGCCACCTAGATTTTCTCACAGTAGAAAGCAATCCCTGAGATCTTCAAGATCAGAAACTATGCATTTCAGTTTCTAGTGATTCAGGTATTACCTGGCATAGAACATAATAAATGTCTGAAGAATGAAGGAGTTACATGGCAGAATATCCCAAACACTTATTCTTCTAGCCTCTAAAGAACTGTACTCAGGTTTTAATAACTGAGAATTACTCCTGTGAGGATATGGGAATGGCATATCTTAATTTCCTTCCAAAGATTAGGCAAATACCTGTTAAATTCATGTTTAAATAACCTTCAATGCATTTCTTCACTACCACTACCACTGTGTCTCAAGAACATATATAGACAAAATATAGTGAGTGGGTAACTTCCACAGGAAGATTGTTTGCCACATATCATTTCGAATATCTTTATCTGCAATTTTTGTTGTTACAGGTCTACAGCCATGGGAGATAACTGGTGGGAAACACAACTTGTAACTTTGAGTGCAGTTTACAGCTGGCCTGAATTGTTTAGTCAAAAACAGAAAGGTATTTTTTTAAGAGCTTATCTAAGAAGAGTTTGTACTGGGCTAGTCTGGGGCTTTTGCTGGCAGAATACAATCTAGCCTGGTTAAAATTGGATTGGGCTGTCTTACTGCTTTAATAGAAATCAATCCAACATGTTCCAGAAGCATGGCCCTGTTCAGATTATTCACTAGGAGCCAAAACATTGACCAGGGAAATCGGGTTTCTTGCAAATCAGAAAGGAAAAAAAAATCCAAGTCAGCTTTACTAGTTCTACTCCTTCTCATTATTAGGTAACTCAAAATCAAGGGAGTAGAAGAAACAACAGAGAAGTGGGTAAAGGATATTGGCAGTTAACAAGAAAAAAAAACTATGGCCCTTAACACATAAAAGGATGGCAAGTCTCACTCACAGTAAGATACATGCAAATTTAAACCACTCTGAGAGTAAAGGCAAAGGATCTAATATAGCCAAAGAAATGTGTGTTTTTTTTTTTTAAGAACAAAGTTGGTGGGTTACATTACCTGACTTCAAGTCTTACTATAAAGCTACAATAATATAAACAGTGTGGTACTGGCTTAAGGATAGCAAAATAAATAAATAAAACAGGATTGACAGCACAGAAATAGACCAACACATATATTATTATTTGATCTGATACAGATCCCAAAGTAATCCAATAGAGAGGGGGTTTTAAACAAATGATGCTGAACAAAAATTATTTGACATGTATAATAGTTTTAAACATAGAAACTAAAACAATAAAGCTTATAAAATAAAACATAGAATACCTTGGCAACTTTGGGGCAGGCAAATGTTTCTTAGACAAGACACAGAAAATTATAATCATATAAGAAAAAATTGATAAATGAAACTTCAATAAAATTAAAACTTTTATTCATCAAAATACACTAAGGAAATGAACAGGTCAGCCAGCCAGGGCTAAAATTGCTCATAAACATATATCTAGGAAAGTGCCAGTATGCAGGATACATAAATAACACTTACAACTTAATAACAAAGTGAGAAACAAACCATTTTCCAAAATGGACAAAATATTTGAACATGTAAGTAGCTCACAAGTACATAAGAAAAGAACTTGACATCATTAGTCATCAGGGAAATGTAAATTAAAATCACAATATGATGCTACCACACACCTACCAACATTCCAAAATTTGAGAAAATGTGGAACAATGAAAATTTTTAAACCACTCTGGTGTAAATTTAAAATGGTATCACCATTTTGGAAAAAGGTCTAGTAGTTTCTAATACAACTAAGCATCCACTTATGATCCAACAAATCTGCTCGTAGTTGTTTATTGAAGCAAAATGAAATCACATATCCATAAAAAAGAATTGTAAAAAATGTCTTTAACAGCTTCACTTGTAGGAGCCAAAAACTTGACACAACCCAGGTATCCATGATACAGTCACATAACAAAATACTCAATGATTTCATTGAAAGAAAAGAACTACTGATAAACATGACAACATGGATGGATCTCAAAAACATGCTGAGCGAAAGAAGCCTTAGAAAGAAAGTACATACCATATGATTCCATTTATAAGGAGTTCTAAAACAGGCAAACTAACTTACGATGAAAAAATCAACAGTATAGTTGCCACTGTGGATGATGGGAAAGGGAGTGACTGGAAAGGGGCATAAGGAAAATTTCTAAAACAACATCTTGATAAGGATTTGTGTTATACAAGTGTATGCATTTGTCAAAATCCAGTAAATGTACCCTTAAGATTTGTGCATCTCATTTAACGTGAATTATATATCAAAAGAAAAGTAATATACAGCTATGGAATGTTAGTTATATTATGCATGCTGAAGTATTTAGAGAGAAGTATATAGCTGTTGTAATTTATTTTGAAATGCATCAAAAATAGATGAATGGATGGAGATAGGGATGGATAGATATGTGACACAGCACACACAGTAAAATGTTGATAGTAAAATATCAGTGATGGGTATATAGTAGTCCCAATAAAGTTCTGTCTACTTTGTTATTTTTGAAATTTTTAAAAATAAAATGTTGGCAGGGAGATAAAAGGTTCACTGTAGAATCTGGGTGGTAGATATACAGCTGTTAACTGTACTATTATTTTTCGCAGTACTTAAAACTTTTTCGCAATAAAATGTTTCAAAATATACTTAGAAACCTATTTACTTCATCAGGTTAGCAAAAATCCAAGTTTGTCAGCATACTCACTTATCAAGGCTATGGGGAAATACACTCATACATTGTAGGTGGGAGTGTAAAATGGTGCAAATTGAGAGGAATCTGACAATATTCAGAGATGCATTTACCCTTTAATTCAGAAAATCCTTTTTTTATCACTTTATTTTACTATTATACCTGAACACATCTGAAATAATATGCCTGGAAGATTATTCACTATGACATTATTTGTAATAAATGATTGGCAAAAATCCAGTTTAGCAACTAGCAACTGGGATGAACTATGGTATATCCATGCAATTTAACACTATGTACCTATTTTCAAAAAGTCAAGATCTCTGTCTATTGATATGGAGTGATCTCCAGGATACAAATTAAAAGAAAATAAGTGAAGTGCAAATCAAGCCAAAAGATAATACTTTCTCCTTTAGGAACAGAGAAAATAAAAAAAATTATTGGCTAGTATTTATGTAAGAAACACGGGAAGGATCCCAGCACTTTGGGAGGTGGAGGCAGGTGGATCACGAGGTCAGGAGTTCAAGACCAGCCTTGCCAACATGGTGAAACCCCATCTCTACTAAAAATACAAAAATTAGCCAGGCCTGGTGGCATGCATCTGTAATCCTAGCTACTCAGGAGACTGAGGTGGGAGAGTTGCTTGAACCTGGGAGGCAGAGGTTGCAGTGAGCCAAGATCGCGCCACTGCACTCCAGCCTGGGAGACAGAGCAAGACTCCGTCTCGGGATGGGGGCGGGGGGAAGAAAGGAAAATAAAAAATAGTTACATAAGAGGATGGAAAGGAACAAAGTGGATGAAGATGGGTTGGAAGGAAGACTTCTCAGTGTTACTTTATAACATATATGATTGTATATTTTTTTTTTTTTTTTTTTTTTTGTTATCATGTCTTCATTACCTGGCAAAAGTACAAGAGGAGTTACATAAGAGGATGGAAAGGAACAAAGTGGATGAAGATGGGTTGGAAGGAAGACTTCTCAGTGTTACTTTATAACATCTATGATTGTATATTTTTTTTCTCCTTGAGACAGATTCTTGCTCTGTCGCCTAGGCTGGAGTGCAGTGGTATGATCTTGGCTCACTGCAACCTCAACCTCCTGGG
>NW_012116533.1:257671-276684 GCF_000951035.1 Colobus angolensis palliatus | reverse complement strand
GCTAATTTTTGTATTTTTGGTAGAGACGGGGCTTCGCCATGTTGGCCAGGATGGTCTTGAACTCCGGACCTCAGGTGATCCACCCATCTTGGCCTCCCAAAGTGCTGGGATTACAGGCGTGAGCCACCGCACCCAGCCATGATTTTATTATCTATTCAATAAAATAAAAGACAAAAATAATCAATGAAGGATTGAAAAAAATGTGTAGCAGTAACAGAATGGTAGCATGGGGTTTCCAGTTAATTGGGCTTATCACCCATAAACTTTCCCAAAGGTGTCAATTTCTATAAAAGTTAAAAGCAAATTGAGATGTAGTGACAGCCTCCATACCTTTTGGTCCAGGGAGCCCATCTACGCCAGTGCGTCCTGGAGGACCTGGAGGTCCTGGGAAACCACGATCACCTTTTGGACCAAGTGTTCCTTTGAAACCTGGAAGTCCTGGTGGCCCAGGTGGCCCAGGTAATGCAAATCCTGGTTCACCCTTGAGCATATAGATGACAAAACACAACAAAAACTCCCGTGACTTTTCTGGTCCTTATTGTTTACCACAGAGAATTCAATGCCAAAAATATAAGACAGTACTTTTCTTTCCATGGGGGGAGAGGAGAAGATAATTAAATCAAAAGTAATTGGTATGTTGGAGAAAACATATGGAAGGATGGGAAACAGGATTTAGTAAAACAAATTAGATGATTTGGACTGGTTTCAGGATAAAAAAAAACTGAGAGAGCATGAGATTAAAGAACAGACTATCCTTATAGGGAAATATGATTATAGGCTGAGTATTAGATAATACTAAACAATTATTTTTAATTTTACTAAGTACAATAATAACATTGTGGTTTTTGTATAAAATGTCAATTTATTTAGAGATGAATGCTGATGCATTTATAAGTGAAATGATACTGTGTTGAGATTTGGCTAAAATATTTGAGCAAAGTAAAAACGAATAGATGAAGCAAATGTTATAAAATCATAATAATTTTGAATCTGGGTGATGGATATATGAAAGCTCTTTGTATTATTCATTTTACTTTTATTTTCATTTGAAAATGTTCATAATAAAAAGAACCAACCAACAGAGAAGTGGTTTTCTCAGGAGAACTGGTGTCATGGTTAACTGTTTTTCCCATGAAAAATAAGTAATAATTACAAAACACAGGAGGTTTAAATCAATTACGCACAGATAAAATATATAGGAATAGTCACGATAATTACATACCACAGCAGTTTGCTGAAGGCTGACTGAGGAAAGCTTAACATTAGATAAGAAATAATAAAAAGGAAAGAAAAGTAACTCAAACACAGTATTATTTATTATTAGTATTACTAAGTCAATTGTAGTGATTTGCATTATCTATCTGTAATGGAATTAAGACAGAGGGCAACAGTATAGGAAGGTCTGGAAATGATATTCAACACCATTTCAACCAGTCATCACACAGGCATGAACAGAGGTGACATGGGATGATGACTCTATAGAAATGCACAGAGGGAGCTGACCATCGTACAGGCATACCTTGTGTGTCATTTTGTTGTGCTGCACAGACATTGCATTTTTTACAAATTGAAGGTATGTGGCAACCCTACATTGAGCAGGTCTATGAGTGCAATTTTTCCAATAGTATGTGCTCACTTTTTGTCTCTGTGTCACATTTTGGTAATTGTCACAATATTACAAACTTTTAAATTGTTATTATATCTGTTATGGTGATATGTGATCACTGATGTTACCATTATAATTGTTTTAGGATACCATAAACTGTGCCTGTATAAGATGGTGAACTTAATAAAAAAATGTTGTAAATATCTGACTGCTACACTGATCAGACATTTCCCCCGCATCTCTCTCCCTCTCCACAGGTCTTTCTATTCCTTGAGATATAACAATATTGAAATTAAGCCAATTAATAACACAACAATGGCCTCTAAGTGTTCAACTGAAAGAAAGTCACACATCTCTCACTTTAAATAAAAAGCTGGAAATAATTAAGCTTAGTGAGGAAGGCATATCAAAAGCTAAGGTAGGTTGAAGGCTAGGTCTCTTGCACTAAACAGTTAGCCAAGTTGTGAATGTGAAGGAAAAATTCTTTAAGGAAATTAAAAATGCTACTCCAGTGAACACACGAATGAGAAGAAAGTAAAACAGCCCTATTGCTGATATGGAGAAAGTTTGAGTGATCTGGACAGAAGATCAAACCAGCCATAACATTCCCTTAAGCAAAAACCTAATCCAGAGCAAGGCCCCAACTTCAATTATCTGAAGACTAGGGGTGAAGAAGCTGCAGAAGAACAGTTGGAAGCTAGCAGAAGTTGGTTTGTGAGGTTTAAGGGTAGAAGCTGTCTCCACATCATAAAAGTGTAAGGTGAAGCAGCAAGTGTTGACATAGAAGCTACAGCAAGTTATCCAGAAGATCTAGCTAAGATCATTGATGAAAGTGACTACACTAAACAACAGATTTTCCATGTTGATAAAACAGCCTTCTATTGGAATAAAATGCTCATAGGACTTTCATAGCTAGAGAAGATAAGTAAATTACTGGTTTCAAAGCTTCAAAGGACAGGCTGACTCTATTTTTAGGGACTAATGCAACTGGTGACTTTAAGTTGAAACCAATGCTCATGTACCATTCTAAAAATTCTAGGGCCCTATGAATTATGGTATATCTACTCTGCCTGTGCTCTATAAGTGGAACAATAAAGCCTGGATGACAGCAGATGTACTCACAGCATAGTGTACTGGATATTTTAAGCCCACTATTGAGACCTACTCCTCAGAAGAAAAGATTCCTTTCAAAATTTTACTGCTCATTTACAATGCACCTAATCACCCAAGAGCTCTGATGGTGATGTGCAAAGAGATTAATGTTCTTTTCATGCCTGCTAACACCATACCCATTCTGCAGCCCATGGATCAAAGAGTAATTTTAATTTTCAAGTCTTATTATTTAAGAAATACATTGTGTAATATATAGCTGTCATAAATAGTGATTCTTCTTATGGATCTGGCAAAACAAATTGAAAACCTTCTGAAAAGGATTTCATTCTAGATGTCATGAAGAATATTCAGGATTCATAAGAAGTGGTCAAAACATCAATATTAACAGGAGTTTGGAAGAAGTTAATTCTAACTCTCACAGATGACTTTGAGGGTTTCAAGACTTCAATGGAGGAAGTAACTGCAAATGTGGTGGAAGTAGCAAGAGAACAAGAATTAGAAGTAGAGCCTGAAGATATGAATGAATTGCTGCAATCTTATAATAAAAGTAGAACAGATGAACAGTTGCCTCTTATGAGCAAAAGTGATTTCTAGAGATGGAATCTACCCCTGGGGAAGATGCTGGGAACAGTGTTGAAATGACACTAAAGGACTTGGAATATTATATAAACTTAGTTGATAAAGCAGCAGCAGGGTTTGGCAAGACTGATTCCAATTTTGAAAGAGGTTCTACTGTGGGTAAAATACTATCAAACAGCACCGTATGCTGCAGAGAAATCTTTTCTGAAAGGAAGAGTCAACTGATGTGGCAAACTTCATTGCTGTCTTATTTTTAAAAATTGTCACAGCCTTGGAGAGAATGTGGAGAAATAGGAACACTTTTACACTGTTGGTGGGACTGTAAACTAGTTCAACCATTGGGGAAGACAGTGTGGAGATTCCTCAAGGATCTAGAACTAGAAATACCATTTGACCCAGCCATCCCATTACTGGGTCTACCCAAGGGATTATAAATCATGCTGCTATAAAGACACATGCACACGTATGTTTATTGCAGCACTACTCACAATAGCAAAGACTTGGAATCAACCCAAATGTCCATCAACGATAGACTGGATTAAGAAAATGTGGCACATATACACCATGGAATACTATGCAGCCATAAAAAAGGATGAGTTCATGTCCTTTGTAGGGACATGGATGCAGCTGGATACCATCATTCTCAGCAAACTATCGCAAGAACAGAAAACCAAACACTGCATGTTCTCACTCATAGGTGGGAATTGAACAATGAGATCACTTGGACACAGGAAGGGGAACATCACACACCAGGGCCTATTGTGAGGAGGGGGTAGGGGGGAGGGATAGCATTAGGAGATATACCTAATGTAAATGATGAGTTAATGGGTGCAACACACCAACATGGCACATGTATACATATGTAACAAACCTGCACATTGTGCACATGTACCCTAGAACTTAAAGTATAATTAAAAAAATAAAATAAAATAAAACAGCATGGGAGGCAAAACAAACAAACAAACAAACAAACAAAACTAATTGTCTGTTTTCAACAAAATAGATTGTATTTTAATGGAAAAAAAATTGCCACAGCCACCCCAGCCTTCAGCAACCATCACCCTGATCAGTGGGCAGCCATCAATACTGAGTCAAAACCCTCCCCCAGCATAAAGATTATGACTTGCTGCAAGCTTAGATGATTGTTGAAATTTTTTAGCAATGAAGTATTTTTAATTAAGGTATGCATTTTTTTTTAGACCTAACGCTATTGCACACTTTAAAAACTACAGTATAGTGTAAACATAACCTTTATATGTACTCGGAAACAAAAAAAAATTGTATGATTCACTTTATTTTGATATTCACTTTATTGTGGTGGTCTGGAACTAAACCTGCAATATCTCCAAGGTATGCCTGTATTCTCTAATCAAAGAACTGGGCACTCAAAAATAGGTACAGAAATTTGTTGTTGTTGTTGTTTTTTTCTCCAAATGTGACCTCTTGGACTATTAAAGATGATTTGGGGTTAAATATTTTTTTAAATGGAAATATAATAAGTTATTTTATCTATATATTTCTAGTAAAGACTTGGGACTTGGGATGATATCTGAGTCAAAATAGAGAGCTAGAAATAAGGAAGGTGGGAAAGATAAGAAAATGAGAAGGACTAAATAAAAATGTCCCAGACCTTTGGTCCTGGAAAGCCAGGTGGCCCAGGAGGGCCTTCTAGACCAATTCTTCCAGGTGTCCCAGGTGCTCCTGGAGGTCCTGGAATTCCAGGAAAGCCTGTAAAATGATAAGTCATTTTTTAACCACCAAAGGAAAGACACTTTAAGAAAGATATTCAAATTCCCAAAGCCACATTCTAATCATGCTTAGTGACAACAGTAAGATGTTAAAAGCACAATGACATTCTACTACCTAAGATTAAGCCTTACAATCCCCTCAATCACCTTACATTCCGTTTATTTTCACATAGCGCTAATGTATATGGAACATATGCTTTTCTGAAGAAAATGAGGGCTATTATATAATAAGATAGAACTAAATTGTAAGGAATGAATTCCACACAAAAATGCCCAAGAACTGTTCTTCTGCTTATATCTGGATGTAGTATGACAAAGGGCCTACCATATAATTTTGGAAATGGACTAAAACTAACTGCAGATATTATAGATACATATACACATAAAATCAAACCTGATACTTTTGAAAGCATTTTGTATAAATGAGTAAAGATATATTTAAGAACTGTCCTCAGACCACTGTGTGCTCTTGCCATTTGTGAGAATAAATTCTGTGAGGAATAAAGCAGAACTGAAGCATAAGCCCTAAAAAATTTCAATAAATCAAGAAAATATTATTTAGCATAAAACATTACTTGGCTACACATGTGCAGTAAGTCTGTTTTCTGTTTAAAAAATCCATTAACTCAATAAATAACAAGTGTACACTATGTGTTAGGAACTGTTCTAAACCCTGAGAATACTATGGTGAACACAAAAGACAATTCCTGTAATTTCTAAGCTTATATATCACTTTTGCATATCTAAAATGTAGATATTTTCCTGTCTGGACTGTTTTAGATAAAGATAATGAATGAACTTACAATGAAAATACACTAAGATTTTTTTATTTACATTCTTTATAGCACAGAGAAAAAAGGTACAATTAATATATTTTATTTGTTGAATGAATTTTATCAAAGAATAACATCATGCTAACCTTCTAAGCTACCCTGCCTGCTGCCCATTCCAACATACCTTTAGGACCAGGTGGTCCAGGAAGCCCAATTCCAGGGATACCTGGTTCTCCTTTGCTACCAGGTATCCCTGGCAAGCCTGGTTGCCCTGGGAGTCCAGGGTCACCTATGGAGAAAGAGCAGTTATGGAAAGGAAAACGTTCAAAGAAAGAAGCCGCCAGGGCTAGCTGCAGTGGCTCACGCCTATAATCCCAGCACTTTGGGAGGCCGAGGCAGGTGGGTCACCTGAGGTCAAGAGTTCGATACCAGCCTGGCCAACATGGAGAAACTCCGTCTCTACTAAAAATGCAAAAATTAACTGGGCGTGGTGGTGGGCGCCTGTAATCCCAGCTACTCGGGAGGCTGGGGCAGGGAGAACTGCTTGAACCCAGGAGTTGGAGGTTGCTGCAGCAAGCCAAGATCACCCCACTATACTCCAGCATGGGTGACAGAGCAAAGCTCCATCAAAAAAAAAAAAAAAAAGCCATCAGTGTTGAAGATACTTTGAAATAAATTCCTCACATACCTGGAAGACCTACTTCACCATCTCTGCCTGGGTTACCAGGCAAGCCAGGCTTCCCTGGCTGGGTTATAGTCTGACCTGGATCCCCTTTAGGACCTGAAAGCAAGAGTAAATCAGTGGTAAATGAGAAGTATTTACTCAACTAAAGGTCTCTTTTTTAATTAAAAACAAAAAAGAAAATTATCAGTAATGTTTTGAAAATGTAAACTAACAAAAATTCACAAGAAAAACAATCTTCCACTATATATTCAAGAAAGATATAAAACAGAAGGATAGAATTTCAAAAAGAGAAAGGATATGACAGTCTTAAGGACTTCCATGATTCAAGATGTATAATGGTTAATTTTAGGTTTCAACATGGCTAGATTAAGAGATACTGACATAGCTGGTAAAGTATTATTTCTAGGTATCTCTGTGAGGCTGTTTCCAAAAGAGACTGACATTTGAATCAGTGAAATGTATAAGGATAATCGACCCTCACCCAATGTGTGTTGGTACCATCCAATCAGCTGAGGGACCGGATACAACAAAAAAGGCAGAAAAAAAGGTGAATTCACTGCTCTCTCTCTTTTGAAACTGGTACACCCATCCTCTCCTACCCTTGGACATCACAACTCCGGGTTCCCTGGCTTTCAGATTCTGGGACTTGCACTAGCAGCCACTCAGGTTCTCAGGCATTCAGACTAGGACTGAGCCAAGCTACTGGCTTCCCTAGTTCTTCAACTTACAGGTGACCTACTGTGGGACTTCCCAGCCTCCATAATCATGTAAGTCAATTCCCATAATAAATCACCTCTTATCTATCTATCTATCTATCTATCTATCTATCTATCTATCTATCTATCTATCTATCTATCATACCCATCTGTCCATCCATTTTAGAAAACCCTAAAACAGGGTGTTATCTATATAAGTATTTTTAAAATGTAGGCCAAAAGAGCATTAAAAATCAAACTGGAGTAAACAAGGAAAATACTTCTTTTGGCTAATAGGTACATTTAGGTTTTACACGTGCAAAGTTCAAGTATATCTACTTCTTATTAATGGAAACATGAACTTGAAATGGGCTCAAGAAAAAAAAAAGATTTCCTAAACATGACACAAAAAGCACTAACCATGAGAGAAAAGATTGATAATTTTGATGATGTGAAAGTTGTTTTCTGCTCATTGAAGACACCATACAGAGTAAAAATGGCAAGCCACAATAGGTAAAGATTTCTTTTCAAAAAATACGTAGGTAACTAAGAACTAATACACAGAATATATAAAGAACTCCTCTAAATCAATAAAAAAAATCCAATATAAAATTGGTCAAAGTACTTGATTAGGCATTTCACAAAAGCAAATTCAAATGACCAATAAACACATGAAAAGGTGCTAAACTTTAATATAATCAGAGAAATGCAAAATATCACACTCAACAGATTGGCAAAAAGGTAAAAGTCTGACAATACAAAATGTTTCCAAGGATGTAAATCAACATAAAATGTTCAACACTGCTTGTGGTAGCTAAAAATTGGTACAATTGGTCTGGATATAGTTTGTAATTATCCACTCAAGTGGAAGATGCACTTATCCTATGCTTTGAAAATGCTAATCTTAAACACATACCCTAGCCCAGGTATTGGTAAGCATTCTGTGTAAAGGACCAGAGTAAATACTTTAGGCTTTGTGGACCATACAGTCTCTGTAGTAACTACTCAACTCTTCAGTTGTAGTGCAAAAACAACCACAGACAAGGTGAATGGTTGTGGAAGTATTCACATAAAACTTTTATTTATAACAGGTGGTAGGCTGGATGTGGTCCATGGACTGTAGTTCTATAGTTTGCCAACTCTTGCCCTAGAGAAGTGTGAGCACATGAACACAAGGAGATATAGGATCTATCTATCTACCTATCTATCTATATGACTGTACACAGAAGCATTATTCATAATAGATCCAAACTGTAAATAACCCAATTGACCATTAGCAATAGAATGGATCAATCAACTGTAACACACACACACACACACACACACACACACGAAAACATACATACAATGAAATACAATATAGCAATAAAAATGAACATACTATATATAGCCACACAAAAAGTTAATATAGAAAACACTTACCCTATGATTCCTTTAACATGAAGTTCAAAAAGAAACAAAATTAAAATACCCTGTTTAAAAATGCATACAGAGGTCACAAAATAGAGGGGTAATGGAAGAAAATTATGTAAAAGTGAAGACAGTAGAGAGGAGGAAGGGAATTGTGATTAGGAAATGACAGGGAGAAAAGGTTAGGGGTTTCTAGGATGCTGGTAACATTATATTTTTTGATGTGTGTGGTAGTTACCTGTGTGTTTCTGCTATAATTATTTATTAAACTTTGCATTATGTATCATGTACTTAAAAAGAACAAAATTAACAGTAACAATGAAACAGTCAGAGAAGATTTAAAGAGAAACCCCCTTACAAAAAACATTGTGATCCCTTGCTAAGATGCTCTGAAGAGGTCAAATATAAATGGCCAGGGAATCACACCTCTTGGGAAAGGAAGCCAGGAGTAGCCAAAACATAATAAATTTCTGTTTTTAAGCACCAAATTTAAAACAAAACACAGTAGACTTACCTGGTATTCCTGGCTGGCCTGGATTTCCTGCCACACCTTGTACGCCTTTTTCACCTACTGGGCCTGGAGGGCCAAAACCAGGAGGACCCATAGGCCCTATATTCCCTGGGAGGCCTGGTAAACCTGGGTTCCCAGGGGGACCTCTTTCACCCTTAAAAGTAATTCCACCCTAAAAAGGGAAAAGTTTAATACAGAAACATATAGATACAACAACTATCTGTAGGTTGGTACTGAATACAACTGGGGAAAGGCTATAGCCATAAATAGTTCTTATTAAAAGCTATATAAGTGAGTGGTATTATAGGATGGTATGTGTGATCATTCCACTTACTCATTCCTCCAACAAATATTTTTGGGCTCCTACTATGTGTCAAGTGCTGGTGATACAACAGAAAACCAAAAATACAAAAAAAATCTCTGGCTTTATGCAGCTTACATTTTAGTGTAAGTCAGAAAGGTTATAGTCTAGATAACATTATAAAATATCACTTCCTACCTAAATATCCTGGGCTGTGTGCTATGTACAAAGTAAGATTGTTCATTTATGTTAAGTCTTTCAGTTCTGTGTCACATTGAACATGGCTATCTACTTGTACTGATCTCTAAGCTTACTATATACATATATGTGTGTGTGTGTGGGTGTGTGGGTGTATATATATATAGAGAGAGAGAGAGAGAGAGAAACAAGTTAAATTGCTGGTTATGAGGTTTATTTATTTATTTATTGTGATGGAGTTTTGCTCTTGTTGTCCAGGCTGGAGTGCAGTGGTGTAATCTCGGCTCACTGCAACCTCTGCCTCCCGGGTTCAAGTGATTTTCCTGCCTCAGCCTCCCGAGTAGCTGGGATTATAGGCGCCCACCACCATGCCCGGCTAATTTTTGTGTTTTTGGTAGAGACGGGGTTTCACCATGTTGGCCAGGCTGGTCTCGAACTCCTGACTTCAGGTGATCCGCCCACCTCGGCCTCGCAAAGTGCTAGGATTACAGGCGTGAGCCACCATACCCAGTCATGAGGTTTAAATAAACCCAGGGAAAGATATGTGGGGGTTAAGAGATGGGGAACCTTCTACTGTCTCATAAACATCTTAACCTCCTGCCCACCTATTCATAGAGAATATTATTCAATATTAAAGGGTTAAGAAAAATGAGTTTACAAAACAAGTGAAAGAAAAGAGTAGTGAAGAAACCCTACATAGTCAGTAACAATGTGCCATTACTGTATGGTCACACTGTTTTAAGCATTGATTGGGTGTTTATCTCAGCATCAGGCCCATCCTTTGAGTTAACTTAGAAAACATTTCTAAGTGAAAATTTAACATCACAAAACAAAAAAACATCAAACCAACTCACAGGCTCTCCTTTCGGGCCAGGAAGCCCTGGCAATCCATCCTGTCCAGGAGTGCCAGGTAAACCAGGAAGCCCTGGAGCTCCAGGGGAACCCAACTCTCCTTTGTCACCCTTCATTCCTGGAAAAGTGAGGATATCACCAGGTTCACCTTTAGATCCAGGAAAGCCTGGAGCACCTGGAGCTCCTGGAATGCCCTGAAGTGGGTAAGGAAAAAAAGAGAAAGAGTGGAAAAAGAAGAAGGAGAAAAAGAAAATCAGTTTCTTTTTTTCTAACATTTTCTTCTCTCCAGTTTACCCCTTCAACCCACCCAATAACATTTAATGTACAAAGGGCTGAATCAAGTGAGGCATATGAGTCAGGAATAGTCAAGGAATCAAATAAAGTACAACTTAATAGAAAAATGGAATTATATATGTGTGTATGTATATGAATAATTGGAAATCAATCTGTAAAATGCCTTCCTTCTACTTCTTTTTGTTTTATAATATACTCAAAACTTACTGGTAATCCTTTGGAACCAGTTGCACCAGCTTGTCCTTTTTCACCTTTCTGTCCAGGGAAACCAAGGGATCCTAACACACACACACACACACACACAAACACACACACACACATATGATAATGTAAGCTTTGAGCTTGAACTCCTGAAAAGCTCATACAGAAATCATCAAGTCAGAAAGTAAAGTTTTTAAAATAAGAATCCCATTCAATCCCATTTAAGTCACATTTGTATTTTCCTTTTATGCTCTCAAAATGAGATAATCATCCTTTTTTAAATAAATTTAACATTTCATGTTACATACAATATTGTATCCTAAGAAACTTCCAACTCCAAAGCAGTCCTTCTCAGACCTTGCAACTACCAAATACTATGCACAACGTTTCCTGGGTTCCTATGATGTTTTCATTGCCAAAGGGAGAAAAAGATAATGAAAAGGTCTGAATATCTTTGTTCTGACTTATGCAGTTTTCGTACATCCTTACCAGTCCTTTCTTTGGTTTGTCATTCCCTGAAATTTGGTTTATGAGAAATATTTGCAGCTCAAAGACTAGAGGAAACATTACTAAAGCAGTGGTTCTCCAAATGGATCCCTGGACCAGTGGCATCATCACCACCTGGCTACTAATTAGAAATGCTAATTCTTGAGCCTTCATCCAGGTCTACTGAATCAGAAACTTTGAGAGTGAGGCTCCGCAGTCTGGGCTTCAAAAAGCCCTCCAGGTGATGCACTCTCAAGTTTGAGAACCATGAGACTAGAGGTACAAGGCTAGATTACTAACGTCCGATAATGTCTAAAAGATTTGTTGAAAGTATTCCCAAACTCCAAATGAATTGGTGTCCTTCATAGACTCACTAGACAGAAAGGTAAGAGATCTGGTGTCTATTCCCAGCCCTGACTCAACATCAAGTGTAATTTCAAGAGAATACTGGGATATCCTAAGGGGCAGTTAAATGAAACAGTTGAGGGTCTGACAGATATCACATACAGTTTTGACTGGAAAGGGGGATAGATGAGTTATATATAGAGAGAGGAATACTGGCAGTTGATTGTCAAACTCCGATAGAACCCCTATTTCTGAATGACAACATGTGATACATCCCCAATGACTGGAATCTCTGCCACTGGAAACTATATTCAGGGGCTAGGTATTATGAACTTTTCTCCCAGTATTCTGGAAAAAAGAAATCTGACTCTGTATAAGTGATTTGTTTCTTCATATGGAAAATGGGGAAGATATATTTCCTGAAATTATATTGTCAAAATGCTTTAATAGAAAATGTTGGTAGCTTCAGGTATTAGAAACAAGAGCATAATTATTTTGATAACAAATAGAGGCATTTCATACTTAATTATTTATAGATATGAGTGACTAGCTATAAAAATGAGAAACTGGTAACATTCTAAAAGTATAAGCTCAACAAAATCTAGCCAAAAAATATTTAGAAGGTTGCCCTGAGGCAGAATGGTTTACCTGGAGGGCCTGGGAGACCTGGCAAACCAGGTTGACCTGGAGGCCCTGAAATACCAGTTCCAATGCAGTTGAAGCAAGTGTCACCTTTGTCACCTAGTGAAATCGTAATAACAAACAAATGTTACTGAAAGGGGTACATATACCTTCAATAGACAGGTTCTAAAAACGTCAGCACTAAGGGACAGCATTTCCACTTAATGGTGGAATTGGAGAAGCCTATATCCTGAATCAATTTATGACAAATAAATTGCTGAGTGCTTACTGTGTGCCAAGAACTATTCCAGATGCTTGTGTTACATTGGTGAGCGAAAGATGAAAAGTCATGGATAAAAATTCAGGTCCACATGCCTCACATTCTACCAGGGGAGTGCTCGCTTCGGCAGCACATATACTAAAATTGTGAACATTCTACCAGGGGAAAGGGATAATAATCAATTATCAAAATGTATATATGAAATATTTTAATATAATATTAAGTATAGGCAGGGTGTAGTGGCTTATGCCTGTAACCCCAGCACTTTGGGAGGCTGAGGCAGGCAGATAACTTGAGGTCAGGAGTTCAAGACCAGCCTGGCCAACATGGCGAAACCCCATCTCTTCAGAAAAAATAAAAACATTAGCCAGGCATGGTGGTGCATGCCTGTACTCGCCAGGTACCCAGGAGGTTGAGGTGGGAGGATTGCTTGAGACTTAGGAGATCAAGGCTGCAGTGAGCTGTGATTGCACCACTGCACTCCAGATTGGGTGACAGAGCAAGACCCTTTCTAAAAAAAATTAAATATATATTAAATATTTAATATGCTTTAAAAGGTATTATTTTTATAGGAAAAAATAGAACTACATAAGTAGTATTGAGTATGCCAGGGAAGGGTGGGGGATTGCAATTTTAAATAGGGTAGTCAGGATAGACTTGATTGAGAAGTTGATATATGATAATACTATACTCAGGGAAGGGCGGGGGGTTGCAATTTTAAATAGGGTAGTCAGGATAGACTTGATTGAGAAGTTGATATATGATAAAACTATACTCAGGGAAGGGCGGGGGGTTGCAATTTTAAATAGGGTAGTTAGGATAGACTTAATTGAGAAGTTGATATGTGATAAAACTTAAAGGACATGACATGTGCATAAGAGTGTAGAACATTCCAAGCAGAAAGAATAGCCATGTTTGGTATATACAAGGAACAGCAAACCGACCAGATTGCTAGAGCAGAATGAGGGAGGGGAACAAGGTCAGAAAGTTGACAGTTTACAACAAATGGCATATAGGCATATAAGAAACATAAAGGCTGTGGTTTTTACTGTGAGTGAAATGAGAATCTAGTAGAAAATTTTTTTAAAAAAAGCAACTTGTTATAACTTAAGTTTTTAAGGGATGACTCTAGCTGCTATGTTAATAGCCTCTAAAGGCAATGATGGAAACAGGGTAACCACTTAAGTGGCTACTGTCGCAACGATCTAGGAGAGAGATGGTGGTAGCTCATCCCAGAGTGACTGCAATGAAAATGATGAGAACCGGTTAGATTATAGACATATCTGAAAGTAGAGTCAATGGGATGTTCTCATGGATCATATATGAAATACAAAAGAAGAGGGGAATCAAGGATGACACTAAGGTTCTCAGCATGAGCAACTAGAAGACTAAAGTGGCCTGCTTTTTAAGTAAGAAGCATAAGATGTGAGTGGAGCAACTATGGGGAGGAGGTGGCAGAAATCAAGACTTCAGTTTGATCAGGAGGTCAAATTCAAAATATTGACTAGGCAAATGGATACACAAATCTAGAGGAAAAGAGTTATATCTGGATAGGAGGCATAAATTTGGAAGTCATGGGCAATTAGGTGGTATTAACAATCACAAGACTGAATAAATGAGTTTAGATAGAAAAGAAGAAGAAGGACTCAATCTTGGAGCATTTTAAACTTAAAAGTTGGATAGATAATTCTAAGATACATACAAAAATGCAAAGAACCTAGAATATCCAAGACTTACAATAAAGCCACAGTAATTAAGATAGTATCGTATTGGTGCAAGGAGAGACTAATGAAACAACAGAAGAGAATATAGCAGTCAGAAACAGACCTACACACATATGGTCATATGATCTACAAAAAAGTGCTAATGCAATTCATCGGGGTAATTGATGATTTTTGTGCTATAGTACTGACTCAATTGGACATCCATATGGGAAAAATGAACTTTGATCCCTACTCCAAACTATACACAAAAAATAATTGAAGAAAGATCAAAATGTGAAAGGTAAACAATAAAGTGTCTAGAAGAAAACACAGAGGAATATCATAAGGCTTTTGAGGTAAGTAAAGATTTCTAAAACGGTGCATAAAAAGTACTAACGATAAAATAGGACATTGATTAATTTGACTTCATTTAATTAGCAACTTTTGTTAAACAAAAGTTAACAAAAGAGAAGATAGTTTTAATACATATATCCAATAATAAAATTAAAGATAAACACAGGCACTTTACAAAAGAGAATATAAAAACCAAAAGAAAGTAGTTCATAATCAAGTCACTAAGCAAATGCTAACAAAAATCACTTTGGAACATGGTTTGGTAATATCTATGAAACAAAACCTACACCTACCCTGTAACCCAGCAATTCAATTTCCAGATATATCTCCAATAAAAATTAGTGTGTATGTCCTACAAAAAATACATGTACAAGAATATTTATGACAGCTTTATTCACAATAGCTCCAGACCAAATGTCCATCAACACTAGAATACTGAGGTAATGTGCAGTGGAAAACCAAAGAATGGTGGAAAAATACTGCAACAAACAAAAACATAGATATATCTCACATATATTATATTCAGCTAAAGAAACCAGACACAAAAGAGCTCATTCAGTATAATTCCATGTATACAAAGTTCAAGATTAGGCAAATTAATATATGCCAGAGGATAAAATAGTGATTACCTTTGGGGGATACTGAGTAGGGAGCACAAGAGTCTTCCAGGGTCCCGAAAATGTTCTATATTTTGGTTTAGATGGTAATTAGATGGATACACATACACGCACACACACGTATGTACACCACAGAGGAATGAAAAAGAACAAGAAATGTAATGTACTGAAAGCCAAGGGATGCAAATGTTTAAAGAAGGCAAAAAGCAAGCAAAAAAAGGACAGACCTGACATTTGGATTAGCAGGATATAGACTGCTGGCAACTGACCAGCATTTGTGGAGTGGTAGGCAGTGGGGAGTTGGGGGAAGAGGGGGTAAAATCCTGATTGGAGTATGTTTAAGAGAAAACAAGAGGAGAGTATCTAGAGGTAATGAGTAGAAAATTCTTAGGAAGTTTTGTTGCAAATGGGAATAGAAAAATAGAGAAGCAGCTGGCAGGGAATGTAGGATTACCCTATTTTTTTAGACAGGTGAAAAAAGCGTATTTGTATGCTCCTGGGAATGACTGAATAGAGAGGGAAAAAATTGGTGATGTGGGAGAGGCAAAAATTGCTGGAAAAAAATCCTTGGGGAAACAAGAGGAAATGGAATGTATTGTATAAATAGAAGAACTGGCTTTAGATAGGAGCAGTAACAGTAATATGCAAGAAGGGAGACTATATGAGCACAGGTACAAGTAGGTAAGTAAATATGGTGGTGGCAATCTGTGAAAGTTCTCTTGTTACTGCTTTAATTGGTCAGTGAAGTAGGAAGCAAGGTCAGAATAGGGGAGGAACCGCTAAAATTTGAGAAGAGAAGAAAAAGTGTTGGCTCAGAAAATATGAAAATTTGGATAATGCTTTTGTTCCAAGTGAGTACAATGAAGTGAGAGAAGGGCAAAGGAATCATGGATGTATGAATGGAATTGATTACAGTGATTGATAATGGAATTTAAGCTAGGTTAAGAGGGAAGAAAGGACATCAAAGAGTTAAGCATTAGTCAAAGTTGCTAGGTCTCAGTGGGGTTGGAGTATTGCTGGAGTCAGGTTACTAGAGGTACTAAGCTAGAAAGAAGAGAGCGACGCAAAAAATGGGATGCATGAAACCAAGATCATGTAAGTATAACACTATCGGTAATGAGATGGTCTTGGGGTATGACCATGGGAGTCAGTGGCTAAGGTGTGATGGATGATACAGGGGATTTTGCTGATTATTTGAAAGAATGAAGAAAATGAAGGAATGAATATGTCTGGAGATCAAACCTTTAATTCCTTGTTCTCCTTGGAGTCCTTTATCACCTGGAGATCCTGGGGGGCCTGGAGGGCCTGCTTCACATATCTCATCACCTGAGTAAGACAAAGAAAGGATAGCAAGCTAATTGTTGTGAAATATCAAGAAGATTAAACAAAAGAAAGCCTGACAAGCTTTTCAGTTACTTCTCTGAAGAAATACAAGTACCTATAAGCAAAAGGAAAGTATAACATTGTTGATAAATACTATTTGAAGAGCAAATGTAAACATCCAAGAACTACTAAAACCCAAAAAGTAGAAGCAGTAGTAGAATTTCTTAGATATCAGAAATGCAACAAATGAGGCCAACCTTTAGCTAGAGTTACTTATAAACAAAAGCAAAAATAGAACTTAATAGGAGAAAAATACAGCTTACTTGGAGGGATGTGAGGTCCAGGAGGGCCAGGAGGCCCTGGAAGCCCAGGAGCCCCAGGCTGTCCATCAAGTCCAGGAGGTCCAGGAATGGAAATTCCAGGTGGTCCTTCATCACCTTTCTGACCCCTTTCTCCAGGAAATCCAGGAGGGCCAGGAGGACCCACAACTGCAGCCCCTAAGATTCAAAAAAGTGATCAAAATGATCTCATCTTAGAGATGTTACTTTAGTTATCATTGAGACATTAGATAATGATAAGATCTTCCTTTAACATATAATTCTGGTTATATTATTTTTTTTCTAGGAGATTCAAAACTCTGAAAAAAAGGTTGAAACATTTCAAAGAATGTAAGTAACAGTTTGAGGGTAGGAAACAATAATTTAAAGTAGCTTTATTACTTTTGGAAATTACTAGTAACCCCATCCTTTGACACTATGATCTGATAATCTTAAAAATACCAGAAAGTCATTAACAACATAAAAAGGTATTTCAAAGTTCCCATATAAACATGGCTCTGTTTCTGGACAGTCTTCTGTTACACTGGTGATTCATGCACCATTAACACACATTTTAGTTACTATAACTTAATAATGTTTTCAAAACTGCTAAGGAAAATATGCTCATCTTTGTTCTTTTTTAAAACCATCTTCACTACACTTACAAATTTACTTTTCTAAATAAATTTTAGAATCAACTTGTCAGTTTCATTTTCAAAAACTGTTGGGATTCTGAATGGGATTAATTTGAATTTAAAGATTATTTTTTGGTAGAATCAACTGTTTATAATATTGGTTTTTCACATCGAGTAATAATTAAGTTTATTTCTCCATTTATTTAGTAATTTTATATTATTTAATAATAATTTACAAAATTCTGCAAAGAAGTCTTACACATGTATTGTTGGGGTTATTCATGGGTTTGTTTTATAACTACTGTGCATTTTAATACTATTACAATTGTGAAGTGTATTTTTTTCTCTTACACATTTGCTGGTGAAGAGGAAGGCAAATTAAGTATGCTACGCAGATCTGGCCATCTTGCACACATATTCTCTTTAAGATCTGGGAATTTGTCAATGGATTTTTTAAAGCTTTCTGGTAGATAATCAGATGGTCTCTGAATAACTGAAATTTGGGCTTTTCCCCCATCCTTACAACCATTTTTTCTTCCAGATTTAGTGCATGGGCTAGGATCTCCACTTTAAGGACAAACAGCATTGGTAACTCTAAGTATCTTGATCTTATTTCTGACTTGAATAAAAATGTTCCTGATGTTTCACCACAAAGCATGACATTTCCCATACGGTCTTGCAGATAGATTCATCAAGTTAAGGTAACTCTCTTTTAATTCTAGTTTAAGAGGTTTAGCTTTCTTTTAAAAATGAATGGGTATTGAATTGCATTGATTGATTTTTCCACATCTATTGGCCTGTTTTCTTTTACTCTGTCAATGTACTCAATCACAGTAACCTCAATCCATCCTTGCAATCTTGGAGTAAAATCTACTTGATCATAATATCACATAATTTAATATGCTTCTGGATATTTAGGATTATTGCTTCCACGTTCATAAATTAGACTGGGTTATTGCTAGTGTTATCTCCTTAGTTGTTTAGAATCAATGCTAATAAACTGTTGTTTTTTGTTATTTTACAGCATACCTTTTGCTTTTTTTTGGTGTTTTTCTTTTGTTCGTTTTTGTTTTTTTACTTTAAGTTCTAGGATACATGTGCACAACGTGCATGTTTGTTACATATATATCCATGTGCCAAGTTGGTGTGCTGCACCCATTAACTCGTCATTTACTTTAGGTATATCTCCTAATTCTATCCCTCCACCCTCCCACCTCCTCCCACCCCATGACAGACCCCAGTGTGTGACGATCCCCTTCCTGTTTTCATCCCCATACTGTTTTCCATAATGGTTGAACTAGTTTACAATCCCACCAACAGTGTAAAAGTGTCCCTATTTCTCCACATCCTCTCCAGCACCTGTTGT
>NW_012116533.1:254951-255271 GCF_000951035.1 Colobus angolensis palliatus | reverse complement strand
TGAATGTGTTTGCTCTTGCTTCTCTAGTTCTTTTCATTGTGATGTTAGGGTGTCAATTTTAGATCTTTCCTGCTTTCTCTTGTGGGCATTTAGTACTATCAATTTCCCTCTACACGCTCCTTTAAATGTGTCCCAGAGATTCTGATATGTTGTATCTTTGTTCTCATTGGTTTCAAAGAACATCTTTATTTCTGCCTTCATTTCGTTATGTACTCAGTATTCATTCAGGAGCGGATTGTTCGGTTTCCATGTATTTGAGCAGTTTTGAGTGAGTTTCTTAATCCTGAGTTCTAGTTTGATTGCACTGTGATCTGAGAGAC
>NW_012116533.1:219156-254203 GCF_000951035.1 Colobus angolensis palliatus | reverse complement strand
GTGAGATGGGTCTCCTGAATACAGCACACTGATGGGTCTTGACTCTATCCAATTTGCCAGTCTATGTCTTTTAATTGGAGCATTTAGCCCATTTACATTTACATTTAAGGTTAATATTGTTATGTGTGAACTTGATCCTGCCACTATGATGTTAACTGGTCATTTTGCTCATTAGTTGTTGCAGTTTCTTCCTAGCATCAATGGTCTTTACAATTTGGCATGTTTTTGCAGTGGCTGGTACTGGTTTTGTCACCAACTTTATTTTTTTTTAATGTCCTGAAAATAGTTTAAAATTTGGGAATTATCTGCTTTTTGATAACTTGGTAGAATTCGTTTGTAAAATGATAAAACCACCCATACAACCAATGCATTTTCATGGAGATCTCTAACATTTTAAAATATTCTATGGTAATTGATCTACTGAGGTTTCCTACTTTCTCAAAACATTTTTAATTAATTTGTTTCCTGTTTCATGATAAATTTATATTTTATCCAAATTTAAAATATTTTAACACATAGTTTTCTTGTAATTTAAAATTTGATTTTTATTATGATGATCTTTTTCTTTACTGATTATATTTGTGCCCTTTTTCATTTTTATATTGATTGTATTTGCAAACTTGTTAATTTCAAACTCTTCTCACTCAAAATATCTTTTATTTTCCCTATTCAATTACATTTTTAGTTTGTTTTCTATTTATTAATTTTTATTTTTATCTTTATCAAGCTTTTCCTTCTGTTTGTGCTTGTTTCTTTTTTCAAAAACTTAAGTCATTTCGTTTTAGTCTTTGTGATTTTGTGATAAAGGTACTGATTTAGTTATATTAATGAGTTTTGATATGAGGTGCTTGCTTTCATTGTTGTTTAGCATTCAGTAGTCTGTCATTTCCTTTGGTTTCTTTTTTATGTCTAGAAATATTTATATTGTTTCTTAATATATAATTGTAAACATTTTTGGTGATTTTGTTGTAAATTTCTTTTTTTATTTCACTGTGATCACAGAGAATGACATGCATGTAATTTTTAAATATTTCTTTATGTTCTAATAGAATGAATTTATTTAAATATTCCATGTATGTTTAAAAAGAATGCATATTCTCTGCTGCACACAAAGTATTTCTCTTTCCCCCATATATACAGCTCAATTGTGTTGCTCAAATCATTTATACCCTTGTTTTTCACCTACTTGATATGTTGGGGATTTGCCAGTTTATTTCCCATATGCTATCAGTTTTCACTTTATACGTTCAAAGCTATATTGTTAGATACATAAAGATTCATAAATTTTAAATCATTGTGATATGATTTATCTATTTATCCATATGAAATGTCTCTTTTTTATTTTAGATTCAGGAAGTACCTACGCAGCTTTGTTAGTAATACAGGGGCATATTGCATGATGGTGGCATTTAGGCTTCCAGTGAACTCATCACCCAAATAGTGACTATGTACCCAATAAGTAGCTTTTCAATCTCCCCAACTTGTGGAGCCTCCTATGTCTATTGTTTCCATCTTTATGTCCATGCATACCTATTGTTTATCTCCCACTTCTAAGTGAGGACAGATGGTATTTGGTTTTCTATTTCTGAGTTATTTCACTTAGGGTAGTGGCCTTGATCTGCATTCATGTTGCTGCAAAGGACATGATTTCATTGTTTGTATGGCTGCATATTCTTCCATAGTGCATATGTACCACATTTTCTTTATCCAATCCACTTCTGATGAACACTTAGGATGATTCCATGACTTTGCTATGATGAATACTGCTGCAATGAACATATGAGTGCATGTGTCTTTTTGTAGAATGATTTCCTTTTGGGAGATACCCAGTAGTGCAACTGCTGGGTGGAATGCTAGTTCTACTTGTAGTTCTTTGACAAATCTCCAAACTGCTTTCCACAGTAGTTGAACTAATTTAAATTCCCACCAACAATATATAACTATGACCTCCACATTCTTGCCCAAATTTGTTATTTTATGACTTTTTAATAATAGCCATTCTAACGTTTGAGTTAGTATCTCATTGTGGTTTGACTTTGCATTTATTTGCTGATTAGCGATGTTAAGCATTTTTTCATTTTTTTGGCCACATGTATGTCTTATTTTAAGAAGTGTTCTGTTCATGTCTTTTGCCCAGTTTTTAATGGGGTTATTTTTTTCTCTTATTGATTTGTTTAAGTTCCTTATATTAATAGATTATGATACTAGTCCTTTGCCAGATGCACACTTTACAAATATTTTCACCAATTCTGTAGGCTATTTACTCCATTGATTGTTTCTTTTGCTGTGTAGAAGCTCTTTAGTTTAATTAAGTCCCAATTGTATATTTTTGTTTTGGTTGCATTTACTTTTGAAGTCTTAGTCATAATCTTTGCCTAGGTCAATGTCCAGAAGAGTTTTTCCTGCATTTTCTTCCAGAATTTTTATAGTTTCAAGTTTTGCATTTAATTTTATTTCATACTATATTAGAATTGCTAAACCAGTTTTATGTATAGCATTTGCCCAATATATATTGCATTATTTTCAGATTATATCTGTCACTTTGCTTTAGATATGCCTACTACGCACTATATATAGGTATTTTTAATTTCAATTTTAGTCAGTGTCTTTTTAATCAGTGTTTAGTTCTTTCAAATTTGTTGGAGTTACTGACTTATATTTAACTTCTTCTTGTCATCTTATATTTTATTTTCTATTTGCCCAGATTTGTCTTTATTTTGCCCCAATCCTAACTTATACGATATAAGAGATTTTGAGTCATTTTCTTTCTTCAATTGGTGTGTAAGTTATACATTCTATTTCTATTCTTCTCTAGTGGCTACTATTAATATTTTAACCTATGTACTTAAACCTATATACTTCTAAAAATTTATACAGTTAACAAGATTTATATTATCTTTCCCTAACAAGACAAAACACTTCTCTTTATTCTCTCTGCATCTACACATCACAGGTTAATAATATTTACAATTATAGCTCCAAGTTGTTACTTAAAACACCTTTTTAAAAAATGACCAGTACTGATTTAGACTTAATATGCTTTACTAATATATTTTCTAAGCTTTGGTTCTTGCATCCTACCGCTATTCTCATTTTATCCAGAATTCCTTTTTTCTTTTTGGAGTAAAACCTTCAGTAACTATTTCAGAGACAGTCTGAAGGTGTTAAACTTCCTATGTATCTCATCTTCACATTAGGATGATAGTTTAGTATGATACAGAATCCCTAATTCATAGTAATTTGTCCTTATCACTTTGAAAGTGTGCTCCATTATCATCCTCTGACTCACTGCTTTGTAGGTGATCGGCTTTTTGTTCTCAAATAGTTTTTAAGCGCTTCTTTTTATCCCTGAATTTTGAAATATCCCTACAATGTGTCTAGTTATGGGCCTTTGCATTACTATTATTTTACTCTTGCTTAGTGCTTCATGAGCTTTTCCATAGTGATGTATGTGTTTTTTAATAGATGGAAGTTCTCAGCCATTATTTTTTTCAAATGCTGCCTCTTGTCCCATTCTCTCCTCCTTGACCTCCCTCATGAGATAATTTTGGAGCTTCTAGGTTTATCCTTTATACCTCTTAACTTTTCATTCATACTTCCCAACTCCTTATCTCTTTTATTGCATCCTGAGATAATTCTTTATTTCAATTTTCCAGATACAGTATGTATTTAGTTCACTATCTTGAGATTAGGAATCTGAAGTTCACATTTAGGAATCTGAAATTCACATTTAGAGCATAATGGAACCTATATTTATTTTCTTTCTCTTGGGAAAGATCACTATCACTCATCTCATCATTTTGTATTTCATTAGCCACATATTTTTGAAGGAAAAGGAATAACAATTTATTGAATATGTATGTGTGCCAGGCACTGTACCACATGCATCTGGAAATTTTACATACATCACTATTATTAGCCTATTTCAGAGAACATCCAAATAAACATTCTAGATAAGGGCAGTACTCAATTTGTGGTCAAATTAGAAATGTTCCACTATACTGTGTGTTTTCAAAGGCAATAATATAAAACTCAGTATTGAGCTCTAAGATTTTATTTTATAACAAAATCACCATGGGGATTTCTGGATTTCTAGTTAGGTGTTTCTGAAATTTTAGGTGGATAATGCTGCTTGCCATTTTTATACAGGAAATCTTGCAAAACTAGGCATTACTTGGGGGAGAATATCCTTCCCTATTAGCATGAAAAGTGTGATGATTTGCCTATTAAATCTCAGAATTGTTTGGTGTAATATAGTAATAATAAAATGTACCCCAGTTAATATGGCTATCATCAAAAAGACAACAAAATAACAGATGCTGCAAGGATGCAGAGAAGAGAGAACTCATACACTGTTGGTGGGAATGTAAATTAATGCAACCATTATGAAAAAAAGTATGGAGGTTCTTCAAAAAACTAAAAATAGAACTACCATATGTTCCAGCAATCTCACGTCTGGGTATATATCCAAAAGAAAATAAATTAGTAATTCAAAGAGATATCTGCACTCCCATGTTTACTGCAGCACTATTCACAATAGCCAAGATATGAAATCAACCTGAATGTTCATCAGTGGATGAACAGATAAAGGAAATGTGGTATAAATACACAATGGAATATTATTCGGCCATATAAGAACGAAGTTCTGTCATTTTCAGTAACATGGATGAACCTGAAGGACATTATGTTAAGTGAAATAAGCCAGGCACAGTAAGGCAAATATGAATGCATGTTCTCATTCTTATGTAGGAGGTTAAGAAAAAAGTTGATCTCATGGAGGTAGAGAGAATGATGGTTACCAGGGGCTGGGAAGGGTCGGGGGGAATGAAGAAAGGTTGGTTAATGGGTACAAACATACAGTTAGATAGAAGCAATAAGTTTCAGTGTTTCGTAGCACAGTAGATTCACAACAGTTAACAACAACTTATTGTATATTTCAAAACAGCTAAAAGAGAAGATTTTGAATGTTCCCAACATAAAGAAAAGATAAATACTTGAGGTAACGGATATTCTAGTTACCTTGATTTGATTATCATACATTGTACCTATGTATTAAAATATCACATGTATCCCATAAATACGTGCAATTATGTATCAATAAAAAATAAAATGTAGAAACGGGAATCTTAGGATTAAAGGACACTATTCACTTGGGCTTTTTTAAAGTACAAGTGAGTAATATGGTGAGAGAAGGTATAATGAGATTTGGGAAGTATCTGTCAATTAAAAAGGACTTGTGTCTTCTACTTCCATGCTTACCATGGAACTGATCTGATAAAAAGTATACATGGATTAGTAAGGATGCTATAAGCACAAGGCCATAAATGCAATCTCATTTACCTGGAGGTCCAGGAAGGCCAGGTGGACCCTGTATTCCAGGAAATCCTCGCTCTCCTTTTTCTCCGGGCAAGCCAGGCAACCCAATGTTTCCTTTTTCTCCTATAGTTATACTAGTCCCAGGTCTAGGAATTACCTTTATTACAAAAGAAAAAAAAAATAAAGAAATGCAAAGAAGAAAAGCCTTGTTCTCCTGAAAATACTATGGGAGCTACATATGATTGCAATGTCATCATTTTCACATAGTTTATGAATCACATTCCGTATCGCTCCCATCCTCCAGCTGATTAGAAAATGTCCAATACAAGTAACATTACCATGTTCCTGAGCCCAAGGCATATAAAACTAAAAGTATTTTTGATGTCTCTTCTCCTATAATCCACATTCAATTAATTCCAGTCTCCTAAGCCTGACAATTCTTTACAGAAAACATCTCTCCAATTTGCCCCCTTGATTCCTGTTACCACAACTGTATCATCAACTCACACTTAGAGTAACAGAAGCACCTCTGATCTTGTCCCTTGAATTCCAATCTATTGTTAGGATATGCTTCCTCAAAAACCATTTGTGTGCGTGTGTTAACTATTCTGCTTAAGGACTCAAAATTACTCACTACTTTTTACTACAAGTGCTGCTACTTTTAATCCTGAACTGTAAGTCACTTTTCACTTCCAATACCTCTCTCACCTATTTAATCTCCTATTATGTCTTACAATAAATTTTTATTATAGTGAAGTCTGTCTGATTCTAATCATTTCATTTAACTTGCACATTCTTGTCTATGTCTTTGCATATTCCATTCCAAACATGTGTAATGCCTTTCCCCAATCTTTCCCTTTATTAACCCACATTTATTTCTTCCTTTAAAAAAGAAAACTCCCCCATAAATATATACACCTACTATATACCAAAAGAAATTTAAAAATAAAACCCATCTTTTCTTTATTGATTAAACCCAACTAATCATTCCTTTTTACTCTGTATTCTTGTAACTCAAGTATTTTCTAAAAAACTTAATCTTAAATAAATTAAATATTTAAAAATTCTTCTTATAGACCTATAAAGGTAAATGAACATCAGATTTAAGAGACTGCCAGTCTGATGTACAAATTAACACCTAATAGCAGTGTGATATTTCATCCTGTCTCTATTGGATGGATATAAGAAACATTCACACAAAAGGAGACAAAAAGTTGTGGGACTTAGGATTGGAATAGTGATTCAGAAGGAAATTGGGCTGCTAAATAGGACTGTACTCTCAAAATTTCCATTTCTTCTGATACTTATTAAAATTTTATCTTCTCTTTTTTTTTTTTTTTTTTTTGAGACGGAGTCTGGCTCTGTCCCCCAGGCTGGAGTGCAGTGGCGGGATCTCAGCTCACTGCAAGCTCCGCCTCCCGGGTTTACGCCATTCTCCTGCCTCAGCCTCCCGAGTAGCTGGGACTACAGGCGCCCGCCACCTCACCCGGCTAATTTTTTGTATATTTTTTTTTTTAGTAGAGACAGGGTTTCACCGTGTTAGCCAGGATGGTCTCGATCTCCTGACCTCGTGATCCGCCCGTCTCGGCCTCCCAAAGTGCTGGGATTACAGGCTTGAGCCACCGCGCCCGGCCTATCTTCTCTTTTTATAAAGATATTATTTCCTAGAGGAGTGAAGCTGATTTTAAAATGAAAGTGAATTAAAAAAACTAAGATCTTCTATAAGTATATCCTCATTAGATTTAGTACAGTCCTAAGTATTAATAACTGAAACTCACTATGGATAATAAGAATTAAATTAATGTTACTAACATGTCTGGACACATAAGTTTTCCAACATTCGCACTGTTGCGGCTTCAATGCAGTTTGAAGTCAAGAGTCTTACTAAATTTCAACCAAAGAAAAACCAATATGTTAAACCTCAGCAACGATATTTTATTCCTAATAAGACTGGAAGTATAGTTGACTTAAATTTCATAGTGAACACAAACATGACAGAAAATCTGTAGCTCCCCTACTCCCAGTTATTCTTTCATAAAGCAGCTTCCTACGTGCATTATTAAAAGTCCCTAGAAAGCACACACTCAGGAAACAAAGAGGTGTGAATCAGACAATTACAAATTTAGAAAACCTATTAAGACCAAATCTATCTTTCTCCTGAGCTCTGTAGGGGAAAGGACCAAAACCCCACCCCCACTCCAACTTCCCCAAGTTTTGTTTTGTTGTTGTTTTCATTGAACCTTTGTAAGCAACACTTGCACCACCTGCTGGTTGCTTGAGAAGTGATCTGGCAATCATGAGGTAAAACAACCCAAAGCCATAATTTTAGACCTTTACCATGCAGAAGTAATGCATAGGCAGAACAATACAAGACCTTGAGGTCAACGTTACTCAAGTTTTTAGATATAAAGACTTTTAAGCCAGTAGAAATTGATAATGACTTGAAATTTTCTGTTCTATGAAGAAAAATAGGGAGTATGCAATTAAGGCACAAAAATGATAATACATTAATAAATTTTGATAAATGAATACTAAAAAAAAACTTACAAGTCCAGGAGGTCCAGGTGGGCCAATGTCACCTTTTTGGCCCTGTTCAATTCAATTGTAAATAGGTTAGTAAAATTCACATGAAAACATCAATTTCCTCAAGAATATAAGAGAAACTTTTCAAAAAGACCCAGAAATCAATCATAAAATACCTCAAATGAGAAATGCAACATGAAGTAATGAAACAATTCTGAGCTAAGCCTAACCTGTGATGTTGTCTCAGATTTACTAGCTATATAATATTGACCAAGTTAATTAACTTCTCCGGTTTATATACAAAGAATAAAGATTTTTGGACCAGAGTTTTAAGGTATTTCTAAGGTATTTCTAGTTGTAATTTTTTTGATTTTTAAGATTCCTATTTTTAGCCAACTACAAATACTCTAAAAAGAAGATAATAGAAAAAATGGTAGCACTAGAATCAGTGAAAAAATTACATTTTTTTTTTTTTACATTTAGCCATATTTCTCCTCATAAAACTAGCCAAAGACATAAATGTAGTGTCATTTCTATTAGTGACAGATATTTCAGATGCGATGGACTTAACTATCATCAATAATAGCTAGTAACTCTGAATTGCTTTTGTGAGCTTGCTCTTGGAAGTTAATGAAAGACAAGTTCAGATAGAACTTTTATCCTTGATTAGTAGCTACAACAGCATGGAAAAAACACAATATTCAATATTCAAATGTTACTCTACTACTGGCCGAAACACAAGGATGGTCTTTTTCATACTTCTATTCTGACTCTAGTCTTGTTCATAGAAGCCATCCATCGATATACAAATACTACTTGACAAAAAATCATTTTATCTGAATATTTCCTACCTCCCTTTATTCTAATTGTGCCTTTTAAGCCATGCTAGAACTTAGACCTAATTTAGAAATAAACCACCATTAAAATATGTGCCTTCTGCCTACATTCAAGTTTGTAACGCCTTTCCTTCCTTGCCCGAAAAACAAAAAAAAGCTTTCAGCTTTTGATACAAAGCAATTAAAGACAAGAGGGATTGGAGTACTGGTTATTTTGTGACCTGCTAAAACTCTGGTAATTGTGTGCTTCATACAATGTTTCAAAGCCATTTGAAAAATAGGTAACTAAATAATTGACCTCAGTCATGCTGCATTGGCCCAGTAGGGGGGAAAAACAATAAAGAATTAGCCACAGACTTACAGACAATAATTGCATACAGAATGGAAATGTTTACTGGCAACGTTCTACATTCACAGCTATAAGCCTTTTTTGTAAGAGGACCTCACTAAAATAGTGCTGAATTCTCTTTGCGAAAAAAAAGCTTTGCCGACACATGCTCAAAGGCAATGACTTTTCACAGTGGAGATGCTAAAGTTAAACAATGCTTAATGTATTTCTGCAACATGGACTGTGATTTATGGCAATGGAAGAAAATTTAGCAAGTGTGGTATAAAAGAAAAATGAGCAAAAGATGAATAAAGAAGGAATATTTTGAATATAAAAGCTAGTTATGTAGACTTTTTCCATTTATAATTCAAGCTTGAGAGAAGAAAAGGATTATTTTAGCTAAATAAACCAGTCACTTCAAAGTATTAAAATTCTTACCTTTTCACCATCCCTTCCGGGTTCACCAGGGTAACCAGGATCACCAGGCAAACCCTTTAAAAAATAGCGGATAGGTTGACATCAGCACAAATGGTGGGGTTAGGAAATCTCCAAAAATCGTCTTCTCCATAGAAGCAATGAGAATACTGGCAAAAATGGTCAGTCAGAATTAACTTTCATAACTTAACCAAAGCTTGCAACAATTCAAGGAGTGTTTTCTCAGAAAAAAAAGAAAAAAAAAATGCTGAATCTTGTGAGAACTCAGAGCTTTGTGGCATTTTAACTTGCTCTATTCCCACCACCTCTCCTCACAATCAAGGTGAAAACCAGCAGCCTAGCAACTGGAGAGGAAAGAACAGGGCTGGAGCTCCGTCAAAGCCCCATTTCCAGAGAATTATCATTATTTGATCTGTCTGGTGGTTCAAAAGAAGACTATTTGCAAGGCTGCCTTTATTTGACCCAACTTGGGCTCTCCCAGTGCAAACAGACAACAAGAGAACAGCCTCCCTACCGCCCAACCCCCATTTGTTGAAAACACTAAGAGGCAATTGTTGAATATCACAGCTGCCTGAATCAAGACAAAGACCAGCTGTTCCAAAAGAAGCCAGGAACTGAGGCCCTGAATTTACCTCTTGATATTTTATAATATTTTTGAACTAGAGATTGTAAACTGAGGATTGCCTGTTTAGTAAAATATCCTGAAACCAATTTATCTGAATTTAGTAATTCTAACCTATCTTGTTAAGAATTATCCTTCTCCCTTGGAATAACTTACAAATTTCATCAAATATTCTCTCTGTCCTTGAAAAACTCTTGCCTACTGCGGATACTCTTGATACTGAAGCTGCTTGAAATAATGTTCTTGGAATTACATATTTTATTTTCCCATGCCCCTTTTTGGTAGTAAGTAGAAATATTACCTGTCAAAACTTTTACTGAAAAAACATGTTCACACACACACAAAAACTGTATGGGAATATTTATAATAGTTTTATTCATAATGGCCACAACACAGAAACAACCAAAATATCCTTCAATGTGTAAATGGATAAACAAACCATGGTATATTCAAATTATCAAATACTACTCAGCAATAAAAAAATGAACTGATACACAATTCAATGTATTATGCTATGTGAAAGGATCCTGATTCAAAAGGCTATATACAAAATGATCTAATGTATCTGACATTTGGGAATAGGCAAAATTAAAGAGACTGACAAAAGATCAGTTGTTGCAAGGAGGTTGGGATAGGGGAATAGGGAGGAGATAACTACAAAAAAGCATGAGGGAACTTTTGAAGGTGATGGAAGTGTTCTTGATTATGGTGGTGGTGACATAACTCTATGTGTTTGTCAAAACACAGAACTGTAAACTAAAGATAGTTCCTTTTACTGTATGTAAATTATATCTCAATAAATTTGACTTTAAAAAATAGAGGAACCTCAAATTTATATTTGGTGTAATTGGATTGTTTGTAATGCAAAGGATAAATGCTTGAGGGGAAGAATACCCCATTCTCCGTGATGTGCTTATTTGCTTATTTCACATTGCATACGTGTATCAAAATCTCATGTACCTCATAAATAAATATATACACCTACTATGTACTCACAGACATTTTTAAAAATTGAAAATTATATTCAAAAGACAAAGACTGGATAATTTCAATTCATTTAAACTATTTCCAGACCCCACACTCTTTGTCATACTCTTTCTCTACCACTATATGTTATACCAACATATAAATGTCTCCAGTTTTGCAGGGGAAAGAACCTTAGCTACTTACAGGAATTCCTGGTTGGCCATTTTCTCCATCTTTGCCTGGTTTACCCTACACGATACAAAGAAATGATAGAGCAACAACATACATTTGTTAGTTAGGAAGTATAAAGTTAAAGAATATAACAAGCTTTATTACTGGCTTGGACTATATTAAGGTAGACTTTTTAGACATCAACATTATAATGTCAGTAGTGATATTTTGAAACAATGGAAGTAAGATGTAGGAAGAAAGAATAAAATCACACACACACACACACACACACACACACACACACACACTTAGAATTTTTTGCAAAGAATATTAGCAGTTACATCACTTACTCTTTTGCCTGGCTCTCCTTGCTCACCCTTCTCACCTTTCTCACCACCTGGGGGACCCTGTACACATAAAAATAGTTTCACATTGGTTCATAGGATATTGTGTACCGATGCCAATTTACATTAAATGATGCTAAAGCACTTTAGGTTACTTACGGGAGGACCACGTATCCCTGGAGGTCCAGGAGGCCCTCGGTCACCGGGAAGTCCCTATGCAGTAGTAGGGGAAAGGAAGTCAATGTTAACACTGGAACATGCTTTTCATTCTAAGCACTAGCACTAGCTAGGAGCATTTTTAATAAACTGAACCACAGCTACATCTATGTTGCAGCAACATGGTTAGAGCTGGAGGCCATAATCCTAAGTGAATTAATTCATGAACAAAAAAATCAAATACCACATGGTCTCACCTATAACTGAGAGCTAAACATTGGGGGCACAAGGACATAAAGATGGCAACAATAGACACTGGGGACTACTAAAAGTAGAGGGAGGCAGGTAATACTTGTAAAACTAACTTCTGAGTACTATGTTCACTACCTGGCTGATGGAATCTGTACCCCAAACCTCAGCATCATACAATATACCCATGTGACAAACCTGTACATGTACCTCCTGTATATACAATAAAGGTTGAAATTTTTTAAATAATAAAATAAAAATAAATCTCCCTCTAAAAAAATTAAACTGAACTATATACTCATGTAGTATAACCAAAGATAATAGGGTGTTTCTAATTTAAAGTTGAAATATTCTAAGCAAAATTAACTAGAGCTATCTTTGCTCATTTCAGTTAATTTCTTGTCTATATACAAGCCAAGATTTGAGGTAAATAACAAGACAACACTTAAAATGAAAAAATGACAATTTTTTATTCTTATAAAATATTTTGTACAAAGTAAGAATACCTAAAACAAGGAGATTGTGGGGTCACATGGCATACTTATATTTTGGCAGATAATTAAATGGCCAAAGTCATATTGATGGTAGAGTTTCAATACAACTTTTCCTTTATTCTTAACTTTCTTATTCACATTTAAGAGAAACAAAAATGCACACATTCTGTTTGTTTAAGTGTGGGCCAGTATGCTTTAAAAATATATCTAATTTCCCTCATCTACTCTAGCAAAAGCAGGGTATCAGATAATTATTTCTAAACACAGCAAAGGCTTATAGAGTAACATTATCTTTCTCCTTGCATATCGATGAAATGTAGAGAACACTGTCATCATTCTGACTTACCATAACCTAATTTTATACATGAATGGATTCTTCAAATAGCCAAAAATGGAAAGAACCCAAATGCCCATCAACTGATGAATAAATAGATAAACAAAATGTAGACTATTTACACAATGAAATATTATTCGCCATAAAAAGGAATGAAGCACTGATATGTGCTGCAAAATGATTTAACAAGAAAACACTATGCTAAGTAAAAGAAGTCAGACACAGAAGACCACATATTATATGATTCCATTTATATGAAATATCCAGAATAGAAAAATTTACAGACCCAAGAAGTAGATTAGTGATTACCTAGGGCTGGTCAATTTCGAGAGAAATAGGGAGTACAGCTAACATAGGTATGGAGATTTTTTTGAGGAAGCCTAAAAGTTTTCTAAAGTTAGATTGCACAGATAGTCTCACTACCCTGTGAATACACTAAAAAAATTGAATTCTACACTTTAAATAGGTGGATTATATGTATGTAAACTGTATCTTGATAAAGTTATTTTAAAAATTTAATGATCTCAGCCAGGCATGGTGGCTCATGCCTGGAATCCCAGCACTTTGGGAGCCTGAGGCAGGCGGATCACGAGGTCAGGAGTTCGAGACCAGCCTGGCCAACATGGTGAAACCCCATCTCTACTAAAAATACAACAATTAGCAGGGTGCGGTGGTGGCACCAGTAATCCTAGCTACTAGGGAGGCTGAGGCAGGAGAATCGCTGGAACCTAGGAGGCGGAGGTTGCAGTGAGCCAAGATCATGTCATTGCACTCCAGCCTGGGTGACAAGAGCAAGACTCAGTCTCAAAAAAAATAATAATAATAATCTCAGATCCTTGTTATTTAAAAAAATACCCTGATATATAACCACATTTCAGCTTATAATGCATTTTAATGGAATGCCACTTACATATAAATATTATTTTTAACTTTTTATCATTTTATTTTATTTTTTCAGATTTATTGAGGTATAACTGACTAATTAAAAACTGTATATATCTAAGGTGTAAACAATGTGATGTTTTGATATACATATACATTGTGAAGTGGTTACCACCATCAAACTAATTAACATATCCATAGCAAGATTTTCATTGACTTCCTCCCTACTTACTCACCTGATCTCCTTTCTGAAACTCTACATCAATTGGTCTTTTCTGTTCACTGATCTGCCCAGGTGGCCCAGGTGGGCCCTGAAGACCTTGCTCACCCTGTTTGCAAGACAAAATAAGGCAGTGATACTTCATAACCACCACAGAAAATAATATGACATGTAAGATAAGATAACTGCAAGAAGCAAGAGAAAGAAAAAAGGCAGTTCAAATGACTACAAAAAGAGAAAGCTGAGGGCCGAATAACCAACTCTCTTTCTTTACTCACCTTTTCACCTTTGGGTCCCTGGAAATTTAAGCCCATATTGCCCTGGAAAGAGAAGTTTCCATTTAAAAATCTCACTGACAGTAAGAAAAGGAATCTACACCAAATAAAAGATATAAAGAAAAAGAAAATTACCTTTGGTCCTGGAAGTCCTGGTGGACCAGGAGGGCCCTATGAAGAGAAGAAAAAAGAGAAAATAAAATATTATATTAATAAGCTAATTTAAAAAGTTACTTAGCTTCAGAAAGAGTAAGGTGTGAAAAAGCACATCAAAATAGTATTTTCTTGTCCGTTTTCATTTTAGTCAGAGACACACGTTTTAACTGATTAAAATGAGTTAGATGAATGTGAGTACCTCTGATGACAGAACAGAAATGGGCAAGAGAAAAAAACTGGGATGGGCAGAGGTAGAGAGGTAGCCCCAGTGTCAAAAATCAATTCAAAAGTTAATCTCAACAGACCCATCAAATTTTTCACATCAGAATTATAGGTAAACTTAGGTACCATAAAGCAATTAACTACCAAGTTCCAAAAACCATGTGTTATTTTTTAAAATCCAGTTTGATTTTTATACAATCTGACTTTGTGTATTTGAGAATGTTTCAAGTTTGAAAAATTAAATAGGCACCTTTCTGCTCAAGTATGTTGCCTCTTAACCTCAATGGGCCTATTTATTTATATATTGTATCTTGGTGACATTTCTTTTAGTCTTTCGGTGTTTTTTTTTTTTTTTTTTTTTTTTTTTTTTTTTTTTTGAGATGGAGTTTTCCTCTTGTTGCCCAGGCTGGAGTGCAATGGAACGATCTCGGCTCACCACAACCTCTGCCTCCTGGATTCAAGCGATTCTCCTGTCTCAGCCTCCCGAGTAGCTGGAATTACAGGCATGCACCACGACGCCTGGCTAATTTTTTGTATTTTTAGTAGAGACAAGGTTTCTCCATATTGGTCAGGCTGATCTCGAACTCCCAACCTCAGGTGATCCACCCGCCTTAGCCTTCCAAAGTGCTGGGATTACAGGCATGACCTACCGCACCCGGCCTCTTGGTGGCATTTCTAAGATTTGGCTTCACCTGTTGAATTAGGGTTAATTCAAGGAATATCCAGAAATGTAAAGTGAATCGGTTAAGTGGCCACAATGGTTGAGGAAATTCAAGGTGTAACAACATACTCAAGGGGCACTAATGTTCCAACAGCAGAATTAGGAAAAAGTGTAAAAGTCCATAGTTTCATGCTTTGCATGAAGTCTACAACTAAAACAAACTGAAGGGTTTTGTAATCTTCCCCCAAAAAGTTACAGGAAAGCAGAAATCACAATCTTTTCTGGTAGATTCCTCTAGTATTTATCAAACATTATTTCCTTCATTCAAAAGTGCAGGACCAATTGTCACAAACAAAAATGTACAATCTATACAGGTATAATGAAAACTGTCACTTAAATATATGGTAGATGAGAGATAGAGTGGCACATGAGAAATTACTTCTACTGAAATACAATTTTCTTGGCCTTTTAAGAGGGCAACAGCAAAGTTGTAAGTCCAAAACATGACTTGAATGAAATCTAAGTATTGCAGAAGTAAAAATACTTAGAATTTACAAGGATAGAAAATAAGAGTGACTATAGAGGTAGTAAAGTAAGAGAATCGGTTACACATTCAGGATCTGTAGAAGTTTTGGGGGTATAAAAACCTGTGACCAATTGCATAGTGATCACTCCCCTCACCAATTCTACTGTTTTGTCCCAGGCACCTAAGAAATGAGAGCCAATATTTTTTATGAAGCCCTGCTTTTGTTCTTCTTAAACAAAAAATTGCAGTTTGAAGAAACATGTTTCATCAAGTGATTAGAAAACTGCCTTAAAAGACTTTCTGAAATGGCCAGAATTGACTTCAACACTGATACATCAAGAAGCAACCAACAAAATATTTCATCGTAAATCTTTCCTTTTATATACCTCATTTTTCCATCTATAAAATGGAGCCATTACTTAGAATGCATATTATTCACCACATCATTGTAACGTCACCTTTAAATAAGAAAATTATAAATTATGAATGTTGAGAATGCATTATGTTTTCAAGTATTATAAATAATATTAATATTCATGAAAGAAGTCAGAAAGGAAAGGGGAGAAATTAAATTAAAGAAGAGAGCTTACCATCAAACCTGGTGGTCCTGGGGGACCAATTGGCCCTGGTATACCAGTGGGACCAGGTAGGCCCTGTTATAAAGTGAATAAAGAAAATGATGAAAATAAAAATCTAAAAAACTAAAAAACCAAGCCCTTCATTGTATTTTTTTTTTTTAGACGAAGTCTCACTCGTGTTGCCCAGGCTAGAGTGCAATGGCATGATCTCGGCTCACTGCAACCTCTGCCTCCTGGGTTCAAGTGATTCTTTTGCCTCAGCCTCCTGAGTAGCTGAGATTACAGGCACCTGCCACCACGCCTGGCTAATTATCGTATTTTTAGTAGAGACGAGGTTTCACCATGTTGGCCAGACTGCTCTCGATATCATGACTCGGTCAAAGTGCTGGGATTACAGGCGTGAGCCACTGTGCCTGGCCCCCTCATTGTATCTTACAAAGAACTAAATGGATGAAATTTAGACTTCATTTAAACTTCAGTTGTCACTGGAATTCTGCTCTACAATGTTATCATTCAGCAATATTCTAAGTGAAATTTTAAAATGCATAGGGATAAAAGGATTAAGTAGTTATAAGAAAACTTGTGGTTTAAAGTGGTAAATAAATATAAGACAAATAAGGAAATTTTACAAAATAAAGTGATAAAGGTATGCATTTAGTTGGGGCTTTTATGCTATAAATGAGAAGGGAAAGGCTAGTACTTTCAAGATAGCTTCTCTAATTTAAAAATAGGTAAGATTGAAGACAGAGGGAAATGAGAGTAACTGGGATAAATTATAAGAGAATGATACAAGTGTTATCGAATAATTTGGCATGTTAAAAACTGAAAATTTGGCCTACAATCTAGCAATTCTATAGTTAGATATAAATCATGGATTTTTTTGTAATGAAAAAATTGTGGGCTGGGCACAGAGGCTCACACCTGTAATCCTAATACTTTGGGAGGCCTAAACAGAAGGATCGCTTGAGCTCAGATGTTTGAGACCAGCCTTGGAAACATGGTGAGACCTTGTCTCCACGAAAAATTTTAAAAAGTGGCCAGGTGTGGTGATGTGCACCTGTGATCCCAGTTACTCAGGAAGCTGAGGTGGGAGGATTGCTTAAGCCCAGGAGGTCGAGACTGCAGTGAGCCATGATCATGCCACTGCACTCCTTTCTGGGCAAGAGTGCAAGACGCTATCTCAAAACAACAACAACAACAACAAACACCACATAAAACAAAAAACACCAAATTGTAGTATGTTCACAAATGGAAAATTATATGAAAGTGAAACTGAGTGAACTAAAGCCATATCCAATAATATGGATGAATCTTAGCATATCAAGTAGAAAAAGTAAGTTGCAGAAAACTACATAAATATTACATTATTTTATAAAGCAAAACTAAATATTCTATTACTTAGAAATATATGCATATATAATAAAGCTATTTTTAAGGCACAGTGGAAAACTCAGGAGGGTAGCTATGTCTTAGGACAATGCAGAAGGATTTGGTTACCAAGGGACACACAGGTTGATTAAAAATCATTTGTAATTTTCTAGTTCTTAAATGTTGTTCACTTTATAGTTATGCTTCATAACATACCTATATTTTGCATGTATTCTGTTGTATTTTCAAATATTACTTCATAATAATTTATAAAATATAAAGGGCAAGATTGAGTGAATTTTAAAAACTGTGGATGGGTGATATCAAGAAAGAAATGAGAAGGTAGCTAATGAAAAAAGTCCCCAGTCTTGTATCTTAGTGATAAACTACCAGAAAGTTTTGATTTTTTATTTTGGGCAAAGGAATTAATTATCATGAAATATAAACCCTGAGAAATTGAGATCCTAATCTATATTCGAAAGTTACTGCTCTCTCTATGCATGTTTTCTATAGGCTAAAATTTTTTTCTTAAGATTACATTTGATGTTCACTATGCATACACTGTATTCCTTCGGTCTTCAAAATATGTTCATATGTTATGCATAACTGATAGTGTTACAAATGATATATTTTAATATATTCAATGGGACACCCATACTTTTTATTTTTAATTAGGTCTTTTGTAAATGTACAAAAGACCCTACTGCTCTCCACAGTACAAGAATAAGAATATAGAACCTTATTTCTGCTGCCAATCCCCAAAAAACTGGATAGAAAAGCAAAAGAATGAAGCAGATGTTGTTAAAATTCTCCCGGGTCCAGATTGCTTTTATTTTCAGGTAGAAAGTACATGTAATGTCTAGTAAACATCTGATGATAATTTTTACGACAAAAACAGAGAGTACTAAAGGTTGAGGGATTGTTGTAATCTTCTGGTTTAATCAATATAGCAAAAAAAGAAAATCACTGGATACTTACTTGTATTCCAGGAGGACCTGGATATCCTGGATTACCCTTTGGTCCTGGCAGCGATGACGTAATTATACTACCTGGTTCACCCTAAAAGAAGCCATCAATGGAAGTTCTAAGACACAGTTATTATACATGAAAACCAGCAAACCACAAAAATGATCTGAAGATTCAATTTGTAACAGAGATGTACTAAAAGATTAGGCCATCTCAGTAATAAAAAACCTTTAAAGGAAAATGAGGAAGCGGCCAGAGTACACTGAAGATCAGTAGATTTATTAAGAGTGTAGTACCTTCAGTTACTCATAAAAAATACATAGTAAATATTAAGTATTTGCCAACAACTGTGGTAGGTTCTGGGTAATCAGTATTGGAGAAGATAAACAAGGCCTCTGTTCTCATAAAGCTAACAATATAATGGGAAAATACAGACCCTAATATGTAAAAATATAAGATGACAACATCAAGGGCTGTGAATATTAAGGGCTATGAAGAAAAATATGTGGTACAATAATTGAAAAAAAACTAGTGGAGAAAATTACTTTAGTTTGGGTAGTCAAAGAAGGGCAATCTGTGAAGGTAACATTCAGGTTGAGACTTGAAGGATAATGAGTCATTCAGGTAAAGACAGGAGGAAGAATATTAGGCAAAGTAAACCATATACACGAAAGACCCCAAAAGCAAAACATTTGGCACATCCCAATAACTAAATGCAGACTGATGTGGTCAGTGAGCTAAGGGATAAGTTTAGTGGTTTAAGATAAGGCTGTCAATGTAGGCAAGGACCAGAGCATGCAGTTCTTACAAACAAACTATGGACTTTACCTTAGATACACAGTAGAAAGTCCTTGAAGATTTATAAGCAGGGAGATTAAATTATCAATTAACACTTTAAAAATATCATTCTTGGTTGCTTTGTAAAGAATAAAACAGAAGGGGAGGTAAGGATGGAACAGTAGTGAAAAAAAGAGACTAGGTAAGAGGTTATTGCAGTCATCCAGATGAGACATTATGACTAACGTGGTAATAGTGGAAATGAAGAAAAGTGAATGAATTTAAGATGCCTTTTACAGGCACACTTAGTGTTTAGTGATGGAATTGAATGAGGAGGTGTGTGAAAGAATGGAAAATATAAATATTACCTTCTGGATTTTGAGATCATGTAAAAGTGTACATAACATATAGAGATGAAAATCTGAGATACGAGGAGCCAGAGGGAGGAGCAGGTTTATTTTGTGGGTGGGTTTACTTGGAACATGTGGAGATGTCAGAGAGGCTGATGAATACACATAGCTAACTCAGAAGAAAAGTCTGATTTGGTATTCAGTAACTAGATAGTAATCAATAATATGGGCATTAGTAATATTTCTGGGCATTGCATGGAAGAAGGAGTACAGACTGTGACCTGATGCTTGATGGGCATAAAAGAATGAGCTTACATAAAAGACTGCAGAATAACCAGAGGTGCAGAAGAAAAATCAGGAAAGGACAGTGTAACAGAAGCCAGGGGAAAAAATAATTCTACAGAGAGTAGGTGGTCAACTGTATCAAAGTGTAAGAAGATGAAGACTTAAAGTGTCAGAAAAGAAACTCAAGTCTGATATACACATTTTCAAGTGTATCAGCATATACAAGGTACTTAAAGCCATGGGAACACAGGAGACTACTTAAGGAGAGCTTGTAAGTTTACACCTGCACAACTTCTAAAACATCAATTTTAAGACAGAAGTTTGAGTCATTATCCTATTGAAGTTGCGGGCTATCCTAATATTTTATTCAAAACATTCGTTCCCCAGGATGAGATGCTTACCTTCATACCTGGGATCCCAGGGGGTCCCTATTGTTAAAAAGAAAAAGGATTATTTTATATGTATGAGAGAGAAACAAGTCCATTACAGAATGCTTTCTAAATAGAGTATAAACTGAGTAGACTGCTGTAACGTCATTTCTGAATAGGATATGTCTTAGGATACTTAGAGGTGACATTTATATACATATAAAATTCTTGCTTTTGCCCAGCAGAAAGCTGTATTACCAACTTCTTTTTGAAACATTTTCCTCTAGTTTATTACTTTAAAATGTGTTACTTTGTTCCACATGAATGCACTGGGCTTTCTCACTACATGTCTGCTTCTTTTGTTAATTCCTGTGTTCACCATAATCCCAAATTTTATAACTTACTGGAGGACCCTGTAAACCAGGAAAACCGGGACTGCCTGGAAATCCACGTTCTCCCTAGAAGGAGTTAAAAATAAAGAGCATGGAGGAACAAGAAACAAAGAATAACTATACCATCAAGATATAACTTCTTGAAAAGATTTCTGTAAAAGCCATTTTGAAACATGCCAGATTGCCAAAAAGTTCATTAGCCTTCACTTTCCAATTACTTCAATACCAACTATCCATATCAATTCAACTTTTATCCCAATTCATCCATCCCAATCAGAAGCAAAGAAAAAAAATCATCTACCTCAGTTCTTTTCTTCCAACAAAGACATTTTGAGACAATCATGCCACAAATTCCTATTATCACATTTAATAGTTAATGATCTGCCCCAATTTCCTGCCCACGTGTTATATAGATTCTTACTCTAACTGCTCTATTGCATTTTTCTTTCATCGTAAACTATTTCAAATTATTTTTGTAAAGGGGAAAAGATGGTAAGAAAGAAGGCTATTAATATCACCAAGAGGACAATAATAGCAATAGTTCTAGCAATTGCAGGTCATTATGTTTTCTAGGCACCCAGTACTAATATGGACACTTGGTTTAGAAAACAAAAGCTGAAATTGTTGAAGAACACCAAAGCAACCTCATTTCAAATACCTATATGCCATGGTAATCCTAGAAACAACTTCATCAGAAGGTTTGAAAGAATAAAATTACTACTGTTGTGTGTCTTTGTGAGTCCAATACCCTTCTCTCCACCTTGTTGCACATGGGAAAAGTAGGTCCCGAGAGAAAGGAAGTGGCCTACACATCAAGTTTAAAAGAGAGAAAAAGAAAAAAACCTATACATGGTGGCTCCAACTTTAAAATTCATTCTTTTACTTACGTAGTAAGAAATATAAGAAAAGCATTCAGACTTAAAATATGCATAATAAAACAATTTAATTTGTTTAAAGTTTGTTACTCACATAATTGGAAGCCTGAAACACAAGTTAATCAATGCTCCCTTTAATCATATAGCACACTGTCCTGATTATAGATACATTGGGCCTTCAAATTTGAAACTTTGGCTAGTAGTCTGTTTGTTGCTTAAAGCACACTGGCAAAAATAAATAAGTAAATAAAAATAAACAAATAACCAGACAAGGCACAAAAATTTAGTCCAATTTAACATGAAATGTATGAGGTAAACTAACTCCACATTGGTCTTATCACTTTAAGGTTGCCCTAGCTAAAATGAAGAACACGATTGGTCCTCACAAATCCCAAATTTAAAAAATTATTGACAAGGGTTACATTGACCTGAAGAAATATTGGAGATGAAAAGAACTGTACTGCCTCAAGTATATAGTACAGTAATTATCACAAAATATGGCCATTGTAATGAAAAATAGTTTGTTCAAGTTATTTTAAAAATATGCCCTATATAAAATCTGACATATGCCATTAGTTAGAAAGATCTGGCCAGGCGCAGTGGCTTACACCTGGAATCCCAGCACTTTGAGAGGTCAAGGCGGGTGGATCAAGAGGTCAGGAGTTCGAGACTAGCCTGACCAACATAGTGAAACCCCATCTCTACTAAAAATACCAAAAAAATTAGCTGGGCATTGTGGCACGTGCCTGTAATCCCAGCTGCTCAGAAAGCTGAGGCAGGAGAATCACTTGAATCCGGGAGGCAGAGGTTGCAGTGAGCCAAGATCATGCCATTGCACTCCAGCATAGGCAACAGAGCAAGACTCCGTCCCAAAAAACAAAACAAGACAAAACAAAGAAAGAAGGATCCAAGGTATTTTATGAATAGTTTTACAGAATATTATGCGAAAAATAGAAAATACCAAAAGAAAATACAGAGAATAACAATATATTGCATTAATCTAAAGGAAAAGGAGAAAGGGGAGGGAATAAGAATTGGCTATAATATGTAAGCTTACAAGAAGAGCAAAATTTCCTCATTTTTTCTTGCTATCTATTACTTTATATTCAATCCAACAGTTGACTAAAGAGAAGAAACATTGGATCAGAAAAAAAAAAAAATGTTTGCCGTATCTAAAGTTAGGGTTATTTAAAATTGTTAAACGTATCATCTTGGCCAATGAAGAAGTTTCAGGTTTCATACTGACGGTTTATAGTAAAAATGGATGTGCTGTATTACATATAATTTTTTAAGATTTTTCTTAAGGAAGTTATTCGGTGTGTTAAAAAATCTTAAAAATGTGAAATATTTGAAAACATAAATTGTACCTAGGTTTTTAATAATGGCAAAGCAAATGAATGACATTCAGAAGTGTTACTTTCAACAACTGATATAATATTTGAAACATATATGTCCTAATTCTGTTTTAATTGTCATCCTACTTTATGCTAAAGCCCAAAAAGGATTTGGTAAGTAATCTTCAACCCAATGCAACATCCCACCTAATTATAAATGTTTAATGAAATTATTGATAGTTCAATATATAGAAAATTATAATCAGAGCATACTTTATGTAATATCCTAGACCTGAAGCCACTATATCCCTTCTTCTACATTCTTCATGTTGATTTCTTTAGGTTTTTAAGTTAATTATTGTCAAGTATACTACCTAAGATTAAGTGGATGGATCTCACCTTGGTTCCATTGCATCCAGGAATACCTTGAGGTCCTGGGGCCCCATCATGGCCTGGCATTCCCTTTGAAAAGCAACATAACACATGTATAATATGTCTTAGATTACTTTTCAAGAGGTTTCAAACTAAAAAGTGAAATGCTACTTACAGGAAGACCTGGTGTCCCTGGAAATCCAGGAAGTCCAGGAGGACCCTATAAGAAGAAATAAAATCCTTAAACTAAATGACAACCAATAACAATAAAATAATATCCTACCTAAGGATATTATGAAAATTATTTTAGAATAGATTTGGAAAAAATGTGTCTCACTATTTATTACCACTCATTGTTCTTTGAAACATTAGAGAAAAATCTCTTATATGTGTTTAAAAGTCTCTTTTATTGAAAACTATAAAAGAAATTTCAATTCGACGGAGCATTGTCTTCACTGCACTTATTAGGAGCAGACAAATTCATGGATGAAATGTCTCTTCTAACGGATAAAGATCTCCCAGGTTTGTGATGAAAAATTAATTCAGCAGGGGATAGGGGAGTAGCAAATACATTGCCCCTGAAGCCATTAATAGTGATCACCCCCAAAATTCTTAAATTTCTCTGTCATGATTGGCAAAAATACAAGTTTGACAATATTCTCTGTAGGAGAGGCTACGGTGAAAAAGTATTCTCATATACTGCTAATGAAGATTCAAACGCTGTGGAGGGAAATTTGGAAATATCTAGCAAAGTTACCTATGCATTTGCCTTTTGACCTAGCATTTCACTTCTAAGAATCTATCCTGAAGATACCCTAGAAATTATGAAACAAAATATGAGAAACAAAGTTAACAACTGCAGCATTCTTACAGCTAAAGTTTAGAAACAATCATATAACCAGTTATAGTTAAAATTAGAAACAACTTGATATGGTTTGGCTGTGTCCCCAACGAAATCTCATCTTGAATTGTAGCTCCCATAATTCCCCCATGTTGTGGGAGGGACCGGGTGGGAGATAATTGAATCATGAGGGTAGTTTCCCCATACTGTTCTTGTGGTAGTAAGTCTCACAAAATCTGATGGTTTTATAAGGCGTTTCCCCTTTTGCTTGGCTCTTATTTTCTCTTGCCTGCTGCCATGTATGATGTCCCTTTGCTCTTCTTTCATCTTCTGCCATGATTGTGAGGCCTCCTGAGCCATGTGGAACTGTTAGTCCATTAAACTTCTTTCCTTTATAAATTACCTAGTCTTGGGTATGTCTTTATAAGCAGTGTGAGAACAGACTAACACACAACTCAAATGACCACCAACAGGAACATGACTAAATAAATTATGGCACATTCACATCATGTAAAACTATGATTACTGTGTAAAAACTAATGATTACCTCTCAAAGGAAGATTAAAACACTAGGGAAATGGCAAGAAAGAAAGGGAAGCATCTCTGACTACACCTTGTCTTATAAAACCACATAGACGTTTTAAATAATTTAAAAATTTTTTAAAAGGTAAAAAAGGAAATCATTAAAAATGAAAAATAAATCGGATCCAGTATACCTATGTTTCAAGTTGTTGACAAAACCATACAGAGAAAAGAATTACTTCAAGTGCCTTTCATCAAACGTGGTGTCTTGACTGTAATTCTTTAGCAAAACTGGTCAATTCAAATGGGAAAAACCCAGCAAAGAAATAATTAATGGTTCTCAAGAATCCTATTATCACTATTAAAATTTAAATTGTTATTTTGTTAAGTTATACATTGTTATTTTGAAGCATATTGTAGGAAATAGGCATATTGTAGGAAAAAGCAAATAAGAAATTACATTTATGTTATTAGGAATGAACATTTTCACCTCAACAGAGAGAGAGATGAGGGGGAGAGATAATAAGTATATAAAACCTTTCTTAATTTTAAATTGCAATTGGAAGTAATAATATGAACTCATGTTAATTTTTCTCTTAAAAATACATATTTCCACTGAGAAGACATTGAAACAGTGACAAATCCAGTAGCAATACAAACCCGTAACATTCGGACTGTGGTATCTAACTCACATTTTTCACTAAAAAGAACCTGGAATCAGAGATATGGCCCATTTCAGATCTAAAGGGAAAATGCAAAGGATGAGCCTGAAAGAGCTTGCTGTGCCAAAAAGCAAGAAGTTATCAAAGATCAGTGGAGTTTTCTGAAAAGACCACAGGACAGGAGTCAACTTTAAAAGGTTTTCACAGGCAAAAGATGGGACAAACTGGCCTTCAAAAAAATGACTACAATTGATTGAAACACACAAATTCCATGTGCATATGATGAAAACAAAAATTCAAAGAACTTTCCTTGATGACCACTTGAAGTTTCTGGTGTAGCAACTCATTGCCTTATTAGAATTCCAGTTAATAAATGAATGATTAATAGAATTTTAAAAATCAGCATCTTGCAAGTCTGAACAAAATAATGACCATCCATGGGTGCCAAATCATTAGTGTAAGTTGACAGGGAAATTTTTGATGGCAGAATCAGGCTAATGTTATCTGAGAATACTGATCAAACCTAACATCCGAAAAAAAAAGAAAAAAAAAAGAATAGCCTGATATTCACGCTGTTATTCAATAGTTAAGTTCACAACACTACCTATAAAGTATACTTTTTCCTATTTTCTTTAATGTTATTGCAGTATGATTTACATACAGCAAAATATACCAATCTTAAGTGTACAATTCTGTACCCTCAGAAAGTTCTTTAGTGCCTCTTCCAAGGCAACCTGAAATTTGCAAGAAATATGGGGGACAGAGGAACAATTTAAATGACATCATGAAGAAACAAATCAGCCAAATCCAGAATGTGGAATGCAGTACAATGACCCAGTTTTTCTAATGGCATAATAAAACAAGTTTAATAAACAGCAATCCAAAGCAATACATGGAACTTGCTTGGGTCATAAGTTGAATAAACCATTATAAAAGGACATCTTTCAGACAACTGAGGAAAACTGAATGTGGACTGAACGTCAGAGTATTGAAAAACTATTCCTAATGTTTAAAGGTATGATGATGGTTTAGTTGTTATGTGGTTGTTAGTTAGAGGGGCATGCTGAAGTTTTCATTGGTAGAATGAATGATGCAAGGGATTTACCTTAAAATATTCCAAAAAATAAAGTGGTAAGGTATATGTTAAACAAAACTATCAAAATGTTGTTAATTTTTGAAGCTGGGTGATGAGTTCACGGGGGGTCATTATACTATATGCTCTGTACATTTGTATATTTTTATCAGTTTCCACAATAATGTCTCCAAAATTCTGCATGTCAAGAATTGCCTGTGAGCTGACACCTGAGGATGCAGAAACTATCAGGCCACCTATTCCCAAGAACTGGAGTTCTAGTTGAGGGACATGGAGTATCCAAGCAATCTCAAACACCTGCAATGAGAACTGAGAAAACAGCCAATTCTTTTTAGTCTAAATAGTGCGTAGAATATAGAACATAGTTAATGTTAACTATAGGGATATTAAAAATTATTTTTATTATTATAAAGGGCTTTAATAGTATATTGATATCAATTTTTACAGAAAAATAAAGAATTATGTCTGCTGAAATAAACTAAGGGTTTTGAGTTTCTTCCCTGCTTTGCCAGTACCCTACCCATATCAGTCATAACGTGCACATAAGGCAAGCTACATGCTTTTAAGAAGTATATAGCAAATATAATATTTTTAATGTTTGTAAAATGTATACATCTATTAAATTTCTGAAGATCAAATGGTTATCTTTGTCACACATGTAAACATGCTATGTCACCAACTACGTATTTTATTTTCAAATTAGGGAGCTTCATCAATCTATGAACACAGTATTTCAGAGCTACAAAGGACCTTGGAGATTGTTCTGTTTAGCTCTCTAATTTAACAAATGAAGAAGCTGAGGTTCAGAAAAGCTAAATGTGATTTTTTAAAAGCCAGTACTATTTTTTAAACTACAGTTTCCTCTAAGTTGTAAAATACACGGTAAGACATATGTCAACTTAAAAGCTTTTGAGAAAAAATTATACTAAATGTACATTTCAATTTTGAGATGCATCCTTACTTTTCAGAGCCTCAAGACTTGAAAAGTCACGCACGTTAGATTTGAAGAAATGCAGTATTCCAAAATAGTTATTCTTTCATATGGTGGTTTAAACTAAACTTATTCTCTTCTAGATACACAAAAGAATGATAATGTTTATACATGGTACACTAGGAGGACATACACTCTGAGGTAACCAGCCTCCTGGACCTAGGCTGAGATAATCACACTAGTTAGGAAGTTCTGGTTTAAACCAACTATATGATACAGATTTTTAATTAAATGACAAACTTTAGAATTTAGGACTTTCATAATTCTCAACCATAAGCTACTTTAAAATCATTTTATATTAAATAGACATATATATATACACACATATATATATATAATAGCTATCAAAATACTAAAGAAGGGTTATAGACATATATCAACTCTTAAATTTAATTTTTTAAAGACTGTATTTATCTTCCTGCCTTTTAATATGGGTCTTTTCCAACTGTCTCATAATATTTCATTGTTCTTTATCTGTTTCCACCAACAAAGTATTTGATATAGAGAAAATACTACTTACTCTGATTCCTTTTGGTCCTGGTGGCCCTGGAATTCCATCATCACCCTGAAAAATGCGATATTTTTAGTTTTTTTCCTTCAAAAAAGTCCTCAAATAACTAATTTTCAATTATAAAATAGGAGATTTAAACTACTGTAAACATCTGTGAAAGTTAGTGAAAAACTTATACACCCAAGAAGAAGCAATTACTATTGAGACTGAAAGCATTGAGGTAAATTGTATGACCCCAAATAAGAAAGGCCTTTATTTCCTAAGAAGGAAATTGCTGACATATGAATGAAACTTTATACCTATAAAGTTAATTATGAACCATACAAGAAAACAAAGATAAAATATTGATATAGTCATTCCCTAAATAATTTATTTATAAACAAAATAGGAGCTGAAAATCTGGTCAGTTCCCACATTATGTTAATCTGCTTGCCATGCTGGTATAATGAGCATCATCTCTGAGCCCAAATATGTGCTGTTCTTGAATCTGCTGTTTTTAAACCTCTGCTTTGTTTTATAATGCACTTTGTATTGGCATAGTTTAAGAACGATTTAAAAAGAACCATAAACTTTCCTCTCTAGCTGTCAGTTCCATGCAAAAGAACCTACCCATGTGTGTATGTTAATATATGTACCCATTTCTAGTCACAACCGCATTACTGAGAATTGAGTCTTACCTCACTGAGTTTTCATTAACTATTTTCTTTAAAAAATCGGAATTAAAAAACCTAATTCTGCTCCAAGGAAAAGGAACTTTTAATAGCAAAAAATTGAAACCTACCTAAATGATTATCAATAGGGGACTAACTTAATAATTTATGGTTTATATGTACAATGTTAAGTTATGGTTTATATATACAATGAAATACAATGCACTTATACAAAATGAGGAGGTTCTGTATATATTGATAATATGATGTCTACAATGTATATTAAATTAAAAACAAAGGTCAAACCGTGTGTTCAATGTGCTACTATTTTACAAACAAAGGTTGTTAAAGTGTGTGTGCATAACTCAGGGACTAATGGACACAGGTAAAAAGGAGAACTTTCATTGTATACCCTCTTAATTTATTTTGAATGACATGAACATACTGCCTATCAAAAATTAACTAAATTTGACTTTTTTAGAATAAAAAAGCCTTTGGAAAATTACGAGTGTACAGATTAAAGAATAATCCTACAAGTTTTTTGACTTAGTATATATGATAACATACACATGTACCAGAATACCCAATCACATAAAGGGTATAAATTCAGCTGTTCGGGGAAACATGGAGTCATACTGGACATAGAAGCACACAATGCTTCAAATTCAGAATCTTGAAAGTTTAGAAAGCAGTTTACCTTCTCTCTTTTCAGATAATTGAAATGAAATCACAGAAAAAGATTGGACTGCTTTCTAAACTTAACCTACATACAAGCACACCTTTATAAATGATCATGTTATTGTAGAATAGTCCTAGTTAATACTAAATTATTTCAAAGGAGTTCTAATTTAGGTAACTTATTTTAATTGAACACAAATCTTTATTAAAGCTGCCATCTCTCAGCAAGCATGGGGTGCAAGAAACCCAGTCCCTAATCCCAAGTAAACTCAGATACAAGAAATGTAAATTTTCCTGTAGCTTAACTTAATTCTCTTCCAAAATGCCTATTTCTATAACATGGCTGAAGTTTAATCTCAGTCCATTGGAGTTGCCACCTCATTTTCACAAGATCGTGTCTAAGTTTTGGTAACTTAACTAGTTTCAATATGTTGAGGAGTGCGATGGTCTAGTCCAAGCTGGTATTCATTGAGTTGTTCCATGCCAATAGGATGCATGGATTGCTGCCGAGTTAGTGCTCAATTCCATCCACTTGACTCTTTCAGATATCTCTGATACTTCTGTGCTACTCCTGGGTGCACAAGAATCATTCTGTTGCTCTTGCTCTTGATGTGCCATTAGAGACAGGAAATTCAGTTGAGTAGTTCATCTACCAAAACTGTATGCAGACATTTAGGGTCCTGCTGTTTTCTAAGTACTAAAGTTCTACTTGGGAAATTTAGCACAGGTCCCTTCTGCTCTTAAATCTAACAAAACTACCTGATGTACTGCTATCCTCCCAGAGATTATGACCAACATTCTCCCAAAATCTAAGCTCTGATTATAGTTAAGTGTTAAAAAGTATTCATGCATTTAAATTAATTTTCTCCCTTTATTGGAAAGACTACTTGGTGAGTATCCATTTGATTTCCTTAATACTCTAACAACATGATGTACCAACATTATATAAAATAATACAATTAAGAAAAAGGGTTTTAAGCCAGTTTTCCTTTCCAGGCAAATGATCAGAAGTAGCCCTTTCATATATCAATTCACCAGTCTACTTAATACAGATGGAAAAAGGCACTCAGCCAAAAGAGTCATTTAAAAAAAAACCCAGAAAATTATCTGAGTCTTAAGTTCACTATTGTCTCTTCCAATTCCATATCTTAATATGCACATTGAGATGCTATTCTTGCTCATGATATAAGACAGACTGCCCATACGGCAGTCAATGGACAGAGTCCCCACAACTGATAGGTTGAGACTACCTCCAGATCCATGAGCTGATCCATGGGGCTGGAGGGTAGGGATCTAACCTCTCTTCCCTTTCTCCCACAGACTAACCTTGTGACTTCCAGCTTACTATGCCTGTCCCATGTAGTTTACATGACTCTGATTTTGACAAACTAATGTATATGTCACCTTATCGCTGAACCCTGCAGATAAACATCTGATTGCTGTGCTGCTGACTATTAAGAATGGACGCTTCTCTAAACACGGACCATTTTAGTACTTTAGGTACCCTAACTTTATTACATTGAACCTGATAGATTGCAACAATTGTCTCTGATACCACAGGAACAAAATACCTCCTCGGATGTCAATTCACTCCTGTCCCATATGGTAGTAATTGAATTATCTGGGAAAAGGGACATATGATCTGCCATTGGAGCCATTTTGGCCTCGATGATGGTGGCAATTTATTTCTCTATTCCTGCCTCCACCTTACAAAAATATTTCAATTTCACTCAAATACTCTGCCCACCAGGAGGGACTTCTGGCTGGTTGATCCCCATGGTAACCAATGATTCTTACATTCCCAGAACTGTGTGCACTCTTCTTGGGATATTATTTCTTTTGTAAAAATCAGGCCTTCAACATTCCTACCAATGTAACATACGTAATAGGACATTGATAAGAGATACTCAAATATTCAAAACAGTCCCTCTCGTTAAGCATAAAACATTACATAAAACAAAATGAGAACTCCAAAACTAGATAGACTCTGGTTATTCAGGAGAATTGCCAACTGGCATTACCTATGGTCTACTCATGGGAATACTCCAGACAACTTTTCTCACTGTCAGCGTCACTCAATTAGAAAAGGTTGTTCACAACCTGGCTTTGACCCTCACTGAGGTCATTAATGACACTACTTCAGCTTTGGAAACAAAGCAGACTAGCCTCAACTCCTTGGCCCACGTAGTGTTAGCTAACCATAAAGCCCTTAACTGCCTGCTGGCCAATTGTGAGGGGTCTCTGTGATTGCCAGCACCTCATATTGCACCTAGATCCATGAAAACTGGCAAGGCAAAGTAGAATAGTCCATCATAAGACTTAAGAAAAAAGCCTCCTGGCTCTCTAACATAGATCAAGTGGGCTATGGGACATCTATTATTGGTTTGGCAATAGCTGGGGCTCATGCTTACATGCAGTTCTCCAAGCAGGCCTGATCATCCTGCTTAGAATATCATGACCATAATCTACTGTGGCCTCAGACATTATCCTGTTTTTGACAGAGTCCTTTAAAGCCCAACCCATTCAGGTCCATGATGGGGCAGCTTATGTTTCTCACTCAGGTCCTGAAAAATCAAGGTATGGAATTGGGAATATGGTTCTTGTCTAAACACCTATGACTGTTTGGGTCCAACCAAAGTCCTCTTGGTAAGCCTCATAAGGGACAGCTACTCTCCACATAGCAGACTTGGTGCACAGCTAATGCACTGCAATCTCTGAAGTGAGTATCAGCCAAAGATTCAGGCTCCCATGGCTGGCTGTGCTCAACCGCATTTCTGCATTTAAAAGCCTCTTTTGGTGGAGACCTTCTTATGGGAGGAGAAAGAAACCATAAAAATACTTTTTCTGCACTCTGACTCAGTACTTTTCCACTCCTAGCTCTTCTCCTTCTCCCACCCTGCCCCTGGGTCCATACAACTGCAGGAGCTTTTCGTTCTGAGCTCCCTTAGCAGTCAAATGATTTCCAACATCTGTGCTGATCCATCTGACCTTTGCTGTTGCTACACCATGGGGACAAATAGAACAGTGGGGGAGTCAGCACTTTCTCCAGTTAAACTTTCCGCTTATAATATTGCAGTAAGTGAGTAAAGGTTTGACTGTTACTTTCATTTTGGCTTCTTGTCTTAATCAGCTACTCTAACAACTGGCAGTTCAGCTCTCTCCAGCTCAGTTAAGCTCTTGACAGAACTTAATTTTGGTGAAGGCAGTCAATAACTACATAAAATCAACAGCATCTTCCAAAAGCATCTGAATATGGCAGTAATATTGAGTTTTTAAACAAAATACAATAAAGTACAGACTGTCTGTCATTCCATTGTTTCATTTACATATTAGTTTCTGGCTACAATTCAGTAACTCTTTAGTTGATGTGACACCTAGTCCCACATTTAAGATGACTTAATTCATCTGGCATTACTGGTTGGCAACATGATACATACCTTTTGTCCCCGAGGCCCTGGAGGCCCTTCTGGACCTGGAAATCCAGGTAATCCTGGGTGTCCTTCCAAACCTGGAAACCCTCTCTCTCCCTGAAATTAAATGAGAATGAAAGGTAAGGTCATTTGTGAATTTTCAAGCACAGGCATAGTTGAGATTCAAAAAGATCACATGACTATCTAGACAGAACTAACTTAATTTAATTATGTAAATTCACAGTATCTACTAACATGAGAAAACCTCTTAAGATGTGAGGGGGGAAAACAAATCCATAAACCGTCTGGAAATTATATCATATATGGTAATCTCTTTCTTTCTTGTAAAAAGCATATCAGAAATGAAATGAGATTTAAACATACTGACATCAAGAGTTTAACAGGGAAGATAGCAATAAATCTAGGAAACTAGATCTGTAAGGGTTACATTAAATAAGTATGGAGCAGGGAAGGGTAAAAGGAAACCATCAGACAAGTTCCCAGGCTTGAAATTAACTAGTAAAAAACCTTCAGAACATCAAAACTTTCATCACTTTTTCTAATTGTAAAATTAATACTAAGAAGGAATACACATTCACTGTAGAAAACAAAAGTATATAGAAAACACCACCATTAATTCCTTTACTCAGAATAATTACCTGAATTATGACTCAGGTTTGAGTTCTAACTGCAGCCTTTATCATCACCAGGACAGGAGGACTGCCTGTCTACCAGTGAGGACCCACCACATCTTATCAGCACCTTTACAGTAGGGTTGCCTGATGTGAATATCTGTACAGCCAGAAAGGTGGGGTAGCAGAGCCAGCATGTGTACTAATGGTATTTAGATTAACATATTAGGGTTAGGTAATCTGCATACAGCCAATCCTAGTAAGGGTGTAAACTCCAACACTAGGGGATCCAGTTACACAAAGATAATTCATCATTATGAAGTTTAAGAACACCGAAAGCTCACAGTTTCATGGCACATGCTCCCAACTACGGGGCTACAAGTAGTTCCTCTACTTTCCTAAGGCTTGAAGGCTGTCTCTGGTCAGACCTCATTCTGGGAACCCTCTTAACAGATCCTACCCACAGTGACAGCCTGGACAGCACCTGAGAAAGAGAAAGCACCCATATCTACTAGGTGACTGACTAATGGGCCATTGAACACACATATCTCTAGAGGTTAAGGTACAGCAGACTTTTATTTATACCTGAAAATGTGTGTGTGTGTGTTTTGTAAGTACTAAGTTTAGTCTAAAAACCTTAGATGATTTTGTGCTGAATAATTCAATAATCATCCTATAATAAATATAAGTACTTTGAAAAGACTGCTTCTGGTCAGTTTCCACTAGACGAAAACATTCCTGTATTTTTGACAATAATTATTGCTGACATATTACTACATTTCTTATTTTCTAGACACATATCCCTTTGTTGTTTTAATTAGTGATTAAATTATGATAATCTAGTATTCATTAACCTCAACACAACTGTTTTTAAGGAAATAAAACAAGTGGAAGAAATTAAAAGTTTTAAAATTTTCAGAGCTAGATTCCCTCAAATTATTACTGGCAGAGCTAGTAGTAGAAATCTGATCACAAGTTACAGTCAGAAAGAAAGTACAAAGGAAAAAAATTTAGTTACAGTAGATTTTCACGAAAGGAAAACAGGTACATTTTGGGATCCCAGCTGGTATTTAGAGCATATCTCTGCCAAAACTGGAGGATAATACTTGAAGAAAGCCATGTTTTCCCAGAAGCAAAACTGCTATCGCGCCTACAGATAAGAGAGGAATAAGCTAAAAATTTTAAGTGGAGGTGCTAAAAAGCTTAATTTTGTTGATATTAATAAAACCATATACCTATAAATGATATATCCTGAAATCTCCTTGCACTACAGTCAAATAATATCATGGTCTATCTAGCAGAGTGAGCAATATTATAGTAAAGAAAAGAGAAGGGCAACCACCAGACACTAGCAAAAGGAATTCAAAGATCAATACCAGAGCCTTTGAAAGGTACAAAGGTTACTGGGGGGCGGAGCAAGATGGCCAAGTAGGAACAGCTCCAGTCTCCAACTCCCAGCGCGAGCAACACAGGAGACCTGTGATTTCTGCATTTTCAACTGAGGTACTGGGGTCATCTCACTCGGGAGTGCTGGACAATCGATGCTGGTCAGCTGTTGCAGCCTGACCAGCGAGAGCTGAAGCAGGGCGAGGCATCGCCTCACCTGGGAAGCGCAAGGGAGAAGGGAATCCCTTTTCCTAGCCAGGGGAACTGAGACACACAACACCTGGAAAATC
>NW_012116533.1:191151-212981 GCF_000951035.1 Colobus angolensis palliatus | reverse complement strand
GTACAAAGGTTACTAAGTAGAAACTATAGAAGCCTTGAGCGAGGATGTGGTGGGGGTGGGATCCTCTGTCTAATTCCTAATACATATGGTAGGGAAGGTTGACATTTGTTGTTGCCTACTCTAACTACTGTAACACAAACAGAAAATGGCTATTTCTAAAGGTCAAACTTAAAAATAAAAACTGGTTTATGCTGCCTGCCCATATTTGCATAAAAATATCATTCTTATTTTCCTTTGTGGAATAATATTTCTCTCCCTCTGCCTATCCTTTAAATACTGATATTATACTGGATTCCTTTTTTGACCTTCTCTCTCTTTACCTGGGAATCTAAAATACCAACTCTTTTTCCTAAAAAACTAGGCTCTCATAGGCAACTGTCTCAAACATCTCCACTTGAATGCATACAGGCACCTAAAACTCAATGACAATAATAATAGCTAACATGTATTTCATGTTTTCTATATGACAAATAATTACTCTAAACTCTTTCCATGTTTTATCTTATTTAATACCCTCAATGTTAATATGAGGTAGACACTATTTTTCCATTTTATATATGAAGAATCAGGACAACGAAAAATTTTGTAATTTTCCTAAGAACAAACTTTATATAAACAACATTGAATTCATGTTCTACTGTCTTCTCCATTCCAGGAAATAGCAACAACCCAACTACCTCAGCCAGAAATTTGTAATAACTTTGACTCCCCTCACATTACTACTTCATCTATTCAATTATGTCTTCTTCAACTTTGTATTCTAAGTGACCAACAAATACTCAGTAAATTCTCATTCAATGAATAAACTTCCTTAATGGATTAAATAAAATATATGGCATATGCTTTTGTCAAAAATTAAAAACACATAAGATTTAGGGCTAGGGGAAATTATACAAAGGACAACTTTTAGTGATCCTTTGGCTGGTTTATATATCATAAGCTAGTATTAAGAAGGATAAAAATCTGATGTACTGAGAAGTAGACTAGTTTGTGAGTTAAAGGCTTCCATAAAAGTGTTACTATTTTTAGGAAGCGCACTTTATAATGACAATAAGAAGTTGTATAATCATGCAACTTTAAAATAAAAAAGTATTTTAAGAATAGTTTCCCAAGGAAGAAAAAATTAACCAGGAATATATTAGAATTCTGAGGATAGGAAAAATACAAAATAGGACAAACTGCTATAATAATAATTGAGATTAAAATTATTTCAGATTATAATGTAAAAATGCAGAAATTATATGAACATATTTATATGAACATATGGACAAGGCAAGACCCTTAATCAACAAATGAGATGATAATTTAATTAAGCAATGCAATTATAGGCAATTTGGTTCTCTTTTTTGCATAATGTCTATTTTGTTTTTGTAGTTATGTAGCACTAGAAATATCTGATGTATTACAATTGGTAGAACAAGTAAATAGAACTTTGGCAACTGCCAAAATTGAGATACTCTAAATCAGCTATAAAACTTTAGGTTGCATTAGAACCACTTGGAGACCTTATTAAAACACACATTATCTGGCCCTGACACCAGTTAGATTGAGTAGGTCAGCTGCAGAGCTTGAGATTTTGCATTCCTAACCAGCTCCCAGTAAATGCTGATGCCACTGACAGAGGCACACTTGGTTTGTCTGTTTGTCTGATACAGACAACAATGTCTGATTGTGACACAGATTTTACATTGTCAACTGGTTAACTTGATCTCATCAGGGGTCTAACAAGTCTTCTTTGTTTAGCAATGTGCACTTGGACACATTCTTTCAGGGAAATCTAGATGTTTTATTTCTATGTTAAAAACGTATTTTTTCAAAGCAGTTTTACTGAAGTATAATTAACATAGAATAAATCATACACATGTAGAGTATACTATTTTAAAAGTTTGGGGTTTTTTTTTTTTGTTTTGGGGGGTGGTTATTTGAGACAGGATCTCACCTTGTTGCACAGGCTGGAGTGCTGTGGCACAAACACAGCTCACTGCAGCCTAGACCTCCTGGGCTCAGGTGATCCTCCCAGCTCAGCCTCTCTGAGTAGCTGGAACTACAAGTGTGTGCCACCATGCCCAGCCAATTTTTATATCTTTTGTAGAGACAGGGTTTCACCATGTTACCCAGGTTGGTATCAAACTCCTGGGCTCAAGCGATCCACCTGCCTCAGCCTCTCAAAGTGCTGGGATTACAGGTGTCAGCCACCATGCCTGGCCAAAAGTTTTGACACATATACACACCAGTGAAACTGATTTGGCTCTGGATTCTCACCCAAATCTCATCTCGAGTTGTATACCACATAATCCCCAAGTGTTGAGGGAGGAACCTGGTGGGAGATGACTGGATCATGGAGCCAGTTTCCCCAACACTGTACTCCTGATAGTGAGTGGGTTCTCACAAGATCTGATGGTTTTGTAATGGGCTCTTCCCTCTTTGCTCCTCACTCACTCTTCTCTCTCCCGCTGCCTTGTGAAGAAGGTGCCCACTTCCCCTAAGCCTTCTGCCATGACTGTAAGTTTCCTGAGGTCACCCAGCCATGCGGAACTGTGAGTCAATTAAACTTCCTTTGTTTATAAATTACCCAGTCTTGAGTATTTCTTTATAGCAGCGCAAAGATGGACTAATACAGAAACCATTACCACAATCAAAAAAATGAGCATAGCCAATCCATTACAAAAGCTTCTTTGTGCCCATATCTTCCTTATTCCTATACCCATCTCCCTACTCCTACCCACCCCAGACCATGAGAGATCTGCTTTCTGTCACTGTTGATTAATTTGCATTTTCTAGAATTTTATATAAATAGAATTATAAAGAATGTACTCTTTTTGTCTAACTTTTCACTCAGCATAATTACTTGGAGATTCAAACTTGTTGTGGTGAATATCAGTAATTCATTACTGTTTATTGTTGAGTAGTATTCCATTGTAGAGATATACTGCAATGTGTTGATTCATTTACCTGTTGACGGGAAGTTGAGTTGTTTCCTGTTTCTGGCTATTACAAATAAAGCTACTATGAATATTCATGTACAAGATTTATACAGGCATATGCTTTGATGTCTCATGGGTAAATGTTTAGGAATCAACAGGGTCATATAATAGGTGTTTAACATTTTATGAAATTGCCAAACTTTGTAGACCATTTTCCACTTATACCAATAATCTATAATTGTTCCAGTTGCTTCCACATTCTCATCTATACTTGCTTTGGCTAAAAGTTATTATTAGATATTCTAATAGGTTTATGGTTGTATCTCATTGTGGTTTTCTCTTGCATTTCCCTAATTAACAATGTTAAGCATCTTTTCATGTATCTATTTGCCATCTATATATTTGCTTTTATTAAGTATCAAAATATTCTTCCAATTTGTTTATAATTAAATTTTATTTGGAGCTGTTTGTTTTATTATTAAATTTTTAGAGTTCTTTATATATTCTGGATACAAGTCTTTTATCAGATATGTAATTTGCAAATATTATTTTTCCTGGACTGTGGATTATCTTTTTATTCTTTTAACAATACTTTTAGTGGAGAACAAGTTATTACTTTTGAGGAAATACAACTTAACAGTATTTTCTTTGGTGGATCGTGTTTTTGATGTCACATCTAAGAAATATCTGCCTAACCCAAAGCCACAAGGATTTTCTCCTTTGTTTCCTCCTTAAAGACTTTAAGATTTAGATTTTTTTTTTTTTTTTTTTTTTTTTTTTTTTTTTTTTTAGATGGAGTCTCGCTCTGTCACCCAGGCTGGAGTGCTGTGGCCGGATCTCAGCTCACTGCAAGCTCCGCCTCCCGGGTTCACGCCATTCTCCTGCCTCAGCCTCCCGGGTAGCTGGGACTACAGGCGCCGCCACCTCGCCCGGCTAGTGTTTTGTAGTTTTTAGTAGAGACGGGGTTTCACCGTGTTAGCCAGGATGGTCTCGATCTCCTGACCTTGTGATCCGCCCGTCTCGGCCTCCCAAAGTGCTGGGATTACAGGCTTGAGCCACCGCGCCCGGCCAGATTTAGATTTTATATTTAGGTTTATGATGCATTTTGAGTTAACTTTTATATGAAGTGTGAGTTATTTTTGTGCATATGCATATGCAACCCTTCCAGGACTATTTATTGAAAAGACTTTCTCCACTGTCTTTGCATTTTTGTCAAAAAAAAGATTAACTATTTACCTGTGAGTCTCTATTATGTCCCATTCATCTATACGTCTATCATTTGGCCAATAGCACACTATCTTGTTTACTGTGGTTTTATACTAAGTCTTGGAATTGTGTACTGTAAATCCTCCAACACTGTTTTTTATAAATGCTGTATTTGCATTTCCATGTAAATCTTAGGATCAGCTTGTTAAATTTGTAGCCCCTGAAATTCACAAGAATCTTGATTGGAGTTGCACTGAATCTATAGATAAATTGGGGCCAATTGTCATCTTAACAATATTGAGTCTTCCAATTCATGAATATGATATATATCTCCATTTATTTAGGTCTTCTTTTATTTCTCACAGCAATATTTTTGTAGTTTTCAGGGTATGAGACTTGCACATTTTTGTCTGATTTATTCCTAAGTATCTCAAATTTTTTATGTTATTTTAAATAGCACTATTATAATCCCAATTTACTACTTTTCATTGTTAGACTATGGACATATGACTGATTTTTTCTCAAATGTTCATAACAGCTTTATTCATAATATTCCCAAATTGGAAAAGAAAAACAAAAACAGATGTCTTTTAATGGATGAATGGTTAAACAAACTTTGGCAGATCCATACCATGGAATACTAAGCAATAAAAAGGAAATAACTATTGATACATGCAGTAACTTGGATGGTTCTCAAAGGAATTATGCAAAGTGACAAAAGCCAGTCTTACAAAGGCACGTACTTTATGATTCCACTTGTATAACAGTTCTTTTTTACCTGCTTTTAGGTTTAGGGGATACAGGTGCAGGTTTGTTACATGGGTAAATTGCATGTCACTGAGTTTTGGAATACAAATGATCCCATCACCCAAGTAGTGAGTGTCATACCTGATAGGCAGTTTTTCAGCAGTCTCCTGCTTATCTTCCCCCACTAGTAGTCTCCAGTGTCTATTGCTACCATCTTTATTTCCATGTGTACTCAGTATTTAGGGCCCACTTATAAGTGAGAACATGTGGTATTTGGTTTTCTGTTCCTGCGTTAATTAGCTAAGAATAATGCTTCCAGTTGCATCCATGCTGCTGCAAAGGACATGACTTTATTCTTTTTTATGGCTGCATACTGTTTCATGGTGTATATGTAGCACATTTTCTTTAGTCCACCACTGATAGGCATCTAGGTTGATTCCATCTTTGCTATTGTGAATAGTGCTGTGATGAGCATATGAATGCATGTGTCTCTTCTGTAGAACAGCTGCTTTTCCTTTGGGTATACACCTAGTACTGAGATTGCTAGGTTGAATGGAAATTCTGTTTTAAGTTCTTTAAAAAATCTCCAAACTGCTTTCTATAGAGGCTGAACTGATTAAAGAATCTCCAAACTGATATCTACGGTGGCTGAACTAATTCAAATTTACACCAACAATGTATAAGAATTCTCTTTTCTCTGCAACCTCACCAACATCTGTTATTTTTTTAACTTTTTAATAATAGTCATTTTAACTGAGATAATGGTATCTCATTATGACTTTAATTTGCATTTCTCTGATGATTAGTGACATTGAGAATTTTTTCACATATTTGTTGCCCATATGTATGTCTTCTTTTGAGAAGTATGTGTTCATGTCCTTTGCCCATTTTAGAAATTTTTTTTTTTTTTTGCTTGCTGAATTGTTTCAGTTCCTTATAGATTCTGGACATTAGACCTTTGTTGGATGCATAGTTTGTAAATATTTTTGCCCATTCTGTAGGCTGTCGGTTTACTCTGTTGATAGTTTCTTTTGCTATATTCTTTTGTTTATTTTGTTATTTTGCTCTTTAGTTTAATTAGGTCACACTTGTCAATTTTTGTTTTTGTTGAACTTGCTTTGGGGAACTTAGTCATAAATTATTTCCCAAGAACAATGTCTAGAATGGTATTTCCTACGTTTTCTTCTAGGATTTTTATAGTTTGAGGTCTTACACGTCAGTATTTAATCCATCTTGAGTTAATTTTTGTATATGGTGAAAGGCAGGGGTCCGATTTCATTCTTCTACATATGGCTAGTCAGTAATCACAGCACCATTTATTGAATAGGGAATTGTTTCCTCATTGCTCATAAAACTGATTTTTCTTTACTGATCTTAGTTTGTTGGTTTTGTTTATTCTGTGATCTTTCTAAACTCACTTATAAGTTTTAGGAGTATTTTAGCATATGTCATAACATTTTCTCCATTGACAAATCATATCGTCATCAAAAAAACAAAAAATACATATCTTCCTTTTCAATCTGGATACTTTTTCGCTTCTTTTTCTTGTCTTACTGTACTGGCAATGTTGAATAGAAATGGTGAGAGCAGATGTTCCTGAAGTTAGGAGAAAGGAACTCAGTCTTTCTCCATTGAGTATAATTTTAGCTTTAGGGATTTGGCATATGCCCTTTACGGTTGAAGAAATCTTTTCTACTCCTAGTTTACTGAGTAATTTTAATTAGAAATGGATGTTGAATTTTGTTAAATGCATTCTTTGTATCTATTAAGATAATTATATGGGGGTTTATATATTTACGCTCTAAATTTTGTTTTGGTCTTAATATAGTGAATCACAATTTTTGATTTTCAAATGTTAAACCAAACATGGATTCCTGGCATAAATGCCACTTGGTCACAGCCTGTCATCCACTTTATATGTTGTTGGGTCTGATCTGCTAAAATTTTAAGAATTTCTGTATCTATGCTCACGAGGGATACTGATCTGTGGTTTTCTGTTTCTGTAATTTTGTCATCGTTTCGTTTTGGTATCAGGGCCATGCTTGCTTCACAAAATTAACTGGAGGGCATTCAATATCCCTCTGTTTTTTGAATAAGTTTATGCAAGACTGACACTGTTACTTGCAAAAATGTTTCACAGAATTCATCAGTAAACTCTTCTGGAACAGGAATTCTTAGTTGGAAGGGTTGATAATTCAACTTCCTTAGCATATATAGGGCTATTTATATTTTGCTTCCTTCATTCTACACGCATTCTCACTCACACATTAAATTTGTTTTTGTTTTTGGTAATGTATGTTTCTTAAGGAATTTGTCCATTTCCCCTAAGCTGTCAAATTTATTGTTATAAAGTGATTTATGATAGTCCCTTATTGATCTTTTAATGACTGTAGGGTCATTCCTGATATGGGTAATTTGTGTTTTCTATTTTCTTATCATCTTTTGTGCCATCAATTACCAACTTTTGACTGTGTTTTCTATTTTTCTCCAGTTAATATATTGCTACTTTTGTCTTTATTATTTCCTTCATTATCTTAAATTTAATTTGCTTGTCCTTTTCTAGCTTCTTAAGTGAGAAACGTAGGTCGCCAATGTTAAATCTTTCTTCTTTTCTAACATAGACATTTAAATCTATTTCCCACGTATGCCCTGCTTTAATCCCATTCCAAAATTTTTCGTTTTCAACAATATGTAACTAAAATCATTTTCTAATTTTCCTTGATTTCTTCCTTGGTCCAGCAGTTATTTAGAACAGTGCTTTCTAAATTCCAAATTGAAGGAATTTTCTACAAATATTATTATTATTTATTTCTTACTCATTCCATTGTGATAAGAGAATATACTGATATTTTTAATCTTTTGGTATTTAGAGGGTCTCATTTTGTGACCTATCTCATAGTCTACACTGGTGAAAATTCCATGGCTCTTGAAAAAAATTATATTCTGTAGTTGTTTGATATAGGGCTCTTTATATGTCAGTAAAGCCTAAGTTGTTAAGAGTGGAACAACTGAAATAGGAGTGTTAGAATCACAACTGTGATTGTGGATTTGTCTATTTCTCCCTTTAATTCTGTCAGTTTTGGCTTCATGTATTTTGAATATCTGTTATTACACTTGAAACAGTGCTTTGTGTTAAATAAATAGAGGAAAAAAGATACAATCTTCTTATATTTACCATATTTACACCATTTCTATTACTTTCCATTCCCTCCTAAAAATTCACACATCCATCTAGTGAGAGTTCCCCTTAGCCTGAAGAAATTTCTTTATATTTATTTTAATGCAAGCCTCTTCATGAATAATTCCCTATTTTTATTATGAGAAAATGTCTTAAATTTGCCTTTATTTTTGAAGTATATTTTCATTGTATATAATAATTGAGCTTGCAAATTTTTTACCTCTCCAACGATGTTCTCACATTGCTGTACGTTATCCAATCTTTTTGATGAGAAGTCTGTCATCATTCATATAATTGTTCTACTATACACAGTGTAAATTTTTCTCTAGATTTTTTCAAGATTTTCTTTCAATCTCTATTTTTTCAGTAGTTTCATTATGATGGGCCTAGGTATAGTTTTCTTCATTTTTATTTTGCTTGAGGTTTGCTGGACTTCTTATATCTTTAAATTTATATTTTTCACCAAGCGTGGAGAATTCTTGCCATTCTTAGTGTCCCATAATTTATTTTTCTTTTCCTTTTTTTTTTTTTTTTGAGATGGAGTCTTGCTCTGCTGCCCAGGCTGGAGTGCAATGGCCGGATCTTAGCTCACTGCAAGCCCCGCCTCCTGGGTTTACGCCATTCTCCTGCCTCAGCCTCCCGAGTAGCTGGGACTACAGGCGCCCGCCACGTCGCCCGGCTAATTTTTTGTATTTTTTAGTAGAGACGGGGTTTCACCGTGTTAGCCAGGATGGTCTCGATCTCCTGACCTCGTGATCCGCCCGTCTCGGCCTCCCAAAGTGCTGGGATTACAGGCTTGAGCCACCGCGCCCGGCCCCATAATTTATTTTTCTTTTTGCTTTCCTGTTCTTTCTCTCCTGTCCTAGAGGACTCCATTTATCTTTGTATTAGACCATTTGACACTGTCACAGAGGTCACTGGGGTCCTATTCTGTGTTTTTGGTTTTGTTTTGTTTTTTTTCTTCAGTGCTCTTCAGATTGAGTTGTTTCTTCTGACTTATCTTTAAGATTACTGACTATTTCTTCTGCCATCTCCATTCTATTGTTAAGCCCATCTGGTGAATTGTTTTTTCTTATATTCTGCTTTGAAAATATAAATTTTCCTTTTTAAAATACAGTTTCCATTACTCTGTTGTGATTCCTTATTTGGTCACCCATTATGAGGAGATTTTCCTTTTCTATTTTCTGCTTTAAATCATAGTCTACAAATTCCAACATCTGTGTTAGCTCAGGGTTGGTTTTCATTGATTGGTCTTTTTCTTGAAGTAGATCACTTTTACTTGGTAAGTTTTAATTGCATACTGGACATTGTAGGTAATATGGAGAGATTCTGGATTCTCTTAACTTCCTCTGAAGAGTATTGATTAAACTTCTATTTTAAGAAATAGCATAGTTAACTCAGCTGAACTTGAACTTAAAACTCCATTCTCCTTTCAACGGACAATGGTTAAATCTATGCTCAGTTTTGCAGACTTCCAGCTGCTCCTTTTTGCAGGGTTGTACGAACCTTCCTCTATAACTATAAACTTCAGGATTCAAGCAAGAATTTGGATGGAATCTATAAGCAATTTTTTTAGCTCTTTCCAATGTGTTTCCCTACATTCCAGTATATCCCCCTTCACTTTCCAGCCATTCTGACATCCTCAACTCTGTCTGCTGACTCAAGTCAGTAAGACCATGGGTTTTTGTCTGGGTTTTAGCCATCCTTTGCCATGCAGACTAAGGGCTATACTCAGGGGAAAAGCCATATAAATGCAAACATGCCCAGTGTATTTCCTTTCTTTCAAGTGCAGAGTCCTCTTTTTCCTTTGGTTATTTTCTTGTACTATCAAATAGCTATTACATTTTGTCCAGAGTATTCCATTCTTATCTCAAGAACAGTTAATCTGATAAACATCACTCTACTATTATATGAAGTTAATCCCTCTTGGTATTTTCACCAATACAGAAAGCACCCTTACTGCAAAACTACTCCCATCAAACTAATGATACTCAAATAGGTGTTCTGCAGAAGACTATCCAATTAATATTAACAGCTGCTCTGTTAGGGGAAAAGTCTATATAACATGGTCAAATGCGGCTTGGAAATGTAGCATTACAAAACAAACAAGTAGGTTTCTTTGATCCAGAACTTACAAGAATGTCTAATATGCTAACGTACCTTCTATACCTCTAAGTAGATTATGCTCTAGAGATACTGTCCTAAACTGCTTCATATATAATTAGCAACATTCACTCATTCATTAAAAAATATTGAGCCCCAAAGAGTGGAGACTAGAGTATGACCCCATCTCCTAGTATAACTCTCTTTAGACTATAATTCACTGTCCCTTTTTTATTTTATAATATTAATGTCATTCACTGACTTACAGTGGTTAGGCTTATGCTATATAATCTTCATCAATACTTACTTGGTAATCATAGTATCTGTACAATAGGAGATACTGCTGTGGAAAAGGTAAGATAGAAATAAACATTCAGCTGGGCATGGTGGCTCACACCTGGAATCCCCTGCCAAGGCGGGTAGATCACTTGAGGCCAGGAGATCGAGACCAGCCTGGCCAACATGGCGAAACCCCATCTCCACCAAAAATACAAAAATAAGCCAGGCATGGTGGTGCATGCCTGTGATCCCAGCCACTTGGGAGGCTGAGGCACAAGAACTGCTTGAACCCAGGAGGCGGAGGTTGCAGTGAGCCTTCATTGTGACACTGTACTCCAGCCTGGGTGACAGAGCAAGACCATGTCTCAAAAAAAAAAAAAAAAAAAGATGTTCATCTATTATTAACCTGCATAGATAAAAATACATGAAATTGCCTAGTATCTGGCAGAGATTAGTAGCTTGATAAATGTTTAGTTTCCTTCTTAAGTGTTTTTCCCCCATCTTTGCCTATTAAGTAAGTCAGTGCCTTCAGTAAGACCAATCAGAGTTTGGCAGATTATAGCTCTCAGGCTAAATGCAGATACTAAAGGACCCCAACACTTACCCAAAGGTAGCCACTGGGCTAGGGTTTCTGCACTATTGTCCCTTCTGTGGTTGCCAGAAATATGTTACTGGAAAGGGGTCCTGATCCAGACCCCAAGAGGCTTATGTTCTAAGATCCAAGAGCTAAGAATGTTTCTTGTCACTTTTAAAGGTCTATTTATATAAAGGAGTTAAGAATATGTGACAGAAACTGATGTGTCCCATAAATCCTAAAATGTTTGCTATATGGCATTTTACAGAAAATCTTTGCTGACCCTAAGATATAATCTAATCTTTATAAGCTCTCTAAAATAAGCAGTACAATAGGATTCATTTCACTTACTTAAGTACTGAGATAGAAGCCCTGTTTTTTAAAAAATATTTATTAAAAACATTAGTTTACTGGCTTTACTAAATTTTCAAATGCCAATCTCAGACCTCACCTTTTCCCCTTTTACGCCACTGCAGTCACACTTTGATCCTGGAGAACACCCATAGCAAGCCTATAAGGAAGAGAAAGAGGGAAAAAATCATTAAATATGAACCCAAAAATCACACTCTGACTTACGGTGCAACTGAAATCAACAATCCAAACTTGTAAGATAAATACCAGAAAAATATCTGAAAATATATATCAAATTGTAAATAACAGTTACCTCTCAGGAAGCTTGCACCTTTTATTATATACACTTCTGTCTGAACTTTTCAAAATGAGCAAACACAATTTTTATAATTTTAAAGTGAAAAATATCATTTTACAAGATGTTAAAAATGAGATCTCTCAATAAAGGCTAAAGATGGAAAGCGACACCATCTTCTACTTACAACAGCAAAAACCCATGCACATATATTCACATATAAAGTATAGACATACATTTCAAAGTTAATTATTCTTACATTAACAGCCATTTGGGGTTATCACTACCCTTTACCTCTTCATTAATGCATGAGTGTTGACAGTATGCACAATCTAAAATATGTTAAAAATGGAAAAGAAATTCATACAACTTCCTTGTAATATGGTTTGCCAAATGTCCAAACTCTCAGGAACTCTCCTTTTTTTCTTCTAACATTGCTTGTAAGAAATTACCTCTCACTCTATATTAGCAGTGACCTTGGCAACTAGACAACAATGCCTACCACTTCAAGTCACTTGTTTCTCTCCATTCATGAGCAATCATGGAGCATAAAATATATAACACTATCTTTTACCACCTTCCTTTCTTTTCTTTGCTCCTACCCCTTCATCACTAATAATAGCTCAGTCTCTAACAGCTTTACCATAAATGCTGCTCCCACAGTCTAGATGTTCTAAATAGGCATTCAATCATATTAGGAATTGAGGTCCTCAAGCCAGAAAAATATCCTCCTCTAAAATAGAAAACTTATAGAGGAAAAGAATACAGTATGTGACTTCTGCCATTCAGAAATATCCTTTACTCTTAGAAAATGAACTGCTTGGAAAAACAAGTTAGTTTAATATACATGGATAGCTTAGTATTTATTTGCAAGGAGGTGGCATTCTTTTCATCAGATAGATATCAGACTGAGTTACTGAAACCTTTATGTAATATAAATACCAAATAATGACCATCAACTTTGAGGGCCTTTGATATAAAATACCTTAGCCTGTTGCTCAACATTTCATGATTTCCTTTACTCTAGTCACTACCGAAATACCCTCCTCAGCCCTTTTGAAAGTACTGACCTTATCCTTCTGGTCAGAACTCCTAACTAACTCAGCTGCAACTAGACGTCACCTTCATGCGGAAACTTCTTTTCCTGATTATAAGAGCAAACTACAATGGCTTGATGTTGGAGTGATCTCTCATTCACACTACAAGAGGCTGCTCCAGTGAAAGTTGTGCTCCTGACACGTCAAACAGAAAGTCTGTTATGCAGCTATTATTTATTATTCATAGATGTTTGGGGATTATATACTGATTTTAGTATTTTATGCTAACTACACTACAGATTAAATAGGATTATTCAGACTTATTCATCAAACATGAACTGAATATTACTAGAGGCCAGAACAATTTTTAGGCACTAGACTTCTAAGATGAATAACACACAGCTCCCTCCAATATATGTAACTAATTCAAGAAATACTTATTGATCACCTGTTATGTGACAGCCACTATGTTATGTTAGGTGCAGGTAGAAGTATAAAGTACATCATTGCTCTCTAGTGGGAAGGATGACCCCATCTACAAAAAGTTATATTACAATGTGCAGGAAACAGAGGTTAATTAAAAATATATAATATTTTTGTGCAAACATAAATTTTAAGTTCCAGACTACGGATTTTATAAAATTTAGAAGATATCGTTTCACAAGAAGATACTGATTCACAAGTTCACAAGACAGTAACTGTCAATGGTCATACTCCCTGAATTAGATTGTGCATGTTGTCAACACTCATGCATTAATGGAGAGGTAAAGAGTAGTGGTAACCTCAAATGGCTGTTAATGTAAGAATAATTAACATCTGACATTGAAATGCATGTCTGAACTTTGTATGTAAATATATGTGCATGGGTTTTGTTGTTGTGAGTAGAAGGCAGTGTAGCTTTCCATCTTCAGCCTTTATTGAGAGATCTTCCTTGTTTAAATACAAATTAAGCTCCTAAAAATAATGCAAAACAATAGTCTGACAGAATTCCATTGATATGAACAAGATTCTATGTGGCCTTTCTTTATAATTGCACTTTGACTTCTGAATATCCAACAATGGCCCCTAACTCCTAATACAATTTATAAACAAGAAAAGCCTTAAATACTCTTGCATGTCATTTTACAAGTAATTTTACGTAATTTTTTGCAATTTTTTATTAATCAACATGTAGCTTTACTTTAGAAAGAACACAGATTTAAATAGTTGGGAATTATAGATAAATGTGCTTAAATGCAATTTAAAAATTTAATTTATATTCTATTTATTCCACCTAAGTTATGAGAATTACTCTGGTACTCACAGGTTAAAACAAAGCAGGCAATTGTAATACGCACACCAACCACTAGATGCCACTTTCTATACAGTTATAACAGTGGCGCCAACAAGAAGATAGTCCCAGTTTGACATCTGGTTAATGGAACAACTTGGTTTTTTTTTTTTTTTTTTTTACCAACATCTATTAATACTGATTAGGTGTCTAATAAACACAAACACAGTAATAGTTCTATGAGTTGTACAAAAGTAGATGTAGGTGCTGCCTTTAAGGAACTTCCAATCTAGGTTTTTTGTTTTTTGTTTTTTTAAGTAACTAGGTATTTTATTTTTTAAGTAACTAGGTATTTTCAGGACATATGAAAAGAATATCAAAATACAATGGAATAATGATACAGCAGTATATCATAAGTTTACTTCAGCAGTTGAATCATTTGACCACGGGCAAATCATTTCCATACTCTTGGGCTATTTTCTCATTTGTAAAATGGCATACATAGACAGTATGATTTCCTTAGGTAGCTTCCAGATTTCACTGTCTGTGATTCTATAGGATTTGCCATGTAAAAATGAGTGTTATAGTCAATAATTGCTATCAAAGTTAAGAAAAATAGTTCCCTTGAGCCTGAAAGTATTGACAAAGGCTCTGTGGAGAAAGTGAATACATGGACTTCAACTTGGAAGGATAGACAGAAAGATACCCAGAGGAAAAATTGCCATGCTAAGCATGATTAAAATATAAAATTGATTAGGGCAAAGAGGTAAAATGAACATTAAGTACCTCTGTCTAAAAGGCTTTCTAAGTTCGTATGAAAAAAACTAGTTCTTCAAAATCACTGAAGATGAAAGAAGCAAGAAAATGATGCAACTATAATAATATTTAAAATTTTTATTGCGGGAGAAAGTAATAAATGAGTAAGGAAAGTTTTATATTATCACACACTAAAACACATCAGAAAACTGCAATAATTAAAATAGTACGGTATTCACTTAACAAAAATAGGAAGGCCAGAAACAGATCTGCACATACATGCACGCGTGCACACACACGCACACAACTACTATATGATAAAAGTCGACATGTCAAATAGATGTGAAAACAATGAATTTTTCAACATATGGTGCTAGAATAAATATAAAAAATAATAAATTTAGATCTCATGCTGCTACAATTAAAACACCAGATGTTAGACTTAAAAGTACAAATAAAAACAAATTCTGTATGAATTAGGGTCACCTAAAGAACCTCACAAAAATTCACATACCAGCAACCCATCCTAAAGATTCTTCCAGTAAGCCTGAAGTTGAATAGCAGAATCTGAAATTTTAATGAACATCTCTAAGTGATTTTGATTCAGGTGTTCCAAGGAGACACATACTACAAAACAATGGCAGAGAGAAATAAGAAATATTCCAATAATGTGGCTAGTTAGGTATCCAGACTGAAATGCTTACTTTAAAAAAATGCTTGGAAAAAAGTAAAAAATTCTTCCTAAAAGCATCAAAGGGAAGCATAATAGGATTTATCAAATCAAAATCTAGGGAAAACCAAAAAATGAACTGACCAATGAAACTACTTTTTCCCGGAGGGTATCTGCCAAACTTGGATAATTTTCAGGTTTTGTTTTATAATTTCTTTTAGTGTAAGGGTGTACCATGTACATAATAAATGTACCTCACAATCCCACACCTGGGAAGTGGAAGAAAAGATATCTTTGTGCTTAGCAGAGAAGTACAGGAAAAAAAATCCTTAAAAAACTCACCACAAACTGGCCAGATTTGCAATCCAAATTAGCATTACCTGAGTGGACTCTGACTGCATTGACCTTCTAGAGGCTGGGCAAAAATACATACAAGTTCTACATAGAAAAAACATGCCTTCATAGTAAACTTCAAATAATTCAAATGCATCATTTTTTAAAGGAAGATGAGATTTCCTAATTAAAAACCATTAGGCATACAAGAAAAAAAATGCCATAAGCAAAAACCAAAAGAAACATATGACAACAGAAAGTACTCACTAAATATTTCAGATATTGGAATTATCAAATAAAAAATATATAATAACTATCTTTACAATTATAAAAGAATTTTTCTAACTTAAAAATAATAAAGGGAGCAAGCAATTGTATGAAAATGACATAGCTTAATTGAAATAAAATATACATTCTAGAAGTAAAAGCCATAGTAATTGAAATTTAAAACTCAAAGGATGGCCTTCACAACAGACTACATAGAGCTGAAGACAGAATAAAGTTAAAATACTTAGTAAAGCTAAAAAAAATTATATATAATGTGGCATAGAGATAAAACATGGAAACTGAAATAATCATTAAGAGACATGGAAGAAAGAGCGAGGAAGGATAACACAAAGGAAATTGGGATTATAGAAGAGGAGAGAGAGGGAATAAAGACAATACTAAAGAGACAATGGCTGAGATTCCTCAAGAAAAATCTACACATATTTGTGATTCAAGAAACCAAACAGATCCAATGGTATAAAAATAAAACCTGAAACTAGGTGCAGCAGAACATAACTGCATAACATAAAAGTAAAGGCAAGGCCTTAAAAGCATCAAAAAAGACAAGACAGACTGCCTTCAAGAGAGAGAAAATTAATTTACAGATTAGATCTCAGAAGCAATAATCAAAGCCATAACACCACGAAATGACATATTTAATATGCTAAGAACCCAGTTCTCTTCATCCACCCCATCCCTGCCACTTACCCTTCCCGGTCTCTGTTCTCTGTCTTTCCACTCTCTACCTCCATGTGGTCAACTTTTTTAGCTCCCACATACAAGTGAGAACATGCAGTATTTGTCTATCTGTGGCTGGCTTATTTCACTTAAGAGAATGACATCGAGTTCCATCCATGTTGCTGCAAATGACATGATTTCACTAGTTTTTATGGCTAAGTAGTATTCCATTCTGTATATGTACCACATTTTCTTTATCCATTCACCTGCTGATAAACACTTAGGTTAATTGCATATTTTTTGATTATGAATACTGCTGCAGTAAACAGGCAAGTGTAGGTATCTCTTTGATATATTGATTTCTTTACCTTTGGATAGATACCCAGTAGTGGATTGCTGGGTTGTATGGTGATTCTATGTTTAGTGTTTTTTTTTTTTTCTTTCTTTCTCTTTCTCTTTTTTTTTTAATCTCCATACAGTTTTCTGGTGGCTATACTAGATTATGTTCACAACAGCATATAAGAGTTCCCTTTTCCTTTTATCCTTGCCAACGTCTGTTGTTTTTGTCTTTTTATTAATAGCCATTTTGAATGGGATGAGATTGGTTTTCATTTGCATTTCTCTGATGATTAGCAACGTTGAGCATTTTACATATACCATTTGTATGTCTTATTTTGAGAAATGTCTGTTCAGGTCCTTTGCGCACTTTAAATGGGATTAATTGGAGTTTTGTTTTGTTTTGTTTTTTTCCTGTTGTTTGAGTTCCTTTTATATTCTCAATATTAGTCCCCTGTCAGATAAATACTTTGCAAAAATTTTCTACCATTCAACAAGTTGCTTATTCCCTCTGTTGATTGTTTCATTTGCTGTTCAGAAGCTTTTTATTTAATATAGCCCCATTTGTCTATTTTTGCTTTTGTTGCCTGTGCTTTTGAGGTCTTAGTCAAATTATTTGCCTAGACCAATGTCCAAGAGAGTTTTGTCCTGGATTTTCTTCTAGTAGTTTTATACTTTCAGGTCTCATATTTACATAAAATGTTTGCTTGTTGAATTGCTTAAGTTCCTTGTAGATTCTGGATATTAGACCTTTTTGGATGCACAGTTCACAAACCATTCTGTAGGTTGTCTGTTTACTCTGTTGATAGTTTCTTTTCCTGTGCAAAAGAAGATTTAAGTCTAATCCATCCTGAGTTAATTTTTGTATATGGTGAGAAATACGGGTCCAGTTTCATTCTTCTACATGTGGCTATCCAATTTTCACAGCACCATTTATTGAAGAGGATTATCTTTCCCAGTGTAAGCTCTTGTCAGCTTTGTTGAAGATCAATTGGCTATGAAGATGTGGCTTTATTTCTGGGTTCTCCATTCTGTTACATTGGTCTATGTTTTCATAACAATATAATGCAGTTTGAGTTACTACAGCCCTGTAATACATTTTGAAGTCAGGAAATGTGATGCCTCCAGCTTTGTGTTTAGGTCAGGGTTGCATTGGCTATTCAGGCTCTTTTTTGGTTTCATGTACGTTTTAGGATTTTTTTTTCCTAATTCTGTGAAAAAATGGCATTGACATTTTGATAGGGATTATGTTGAATGTACAGATTCCTTTAGGCGATATGATCATTTTAACAATATTAATTCTTCTGATCCATGAGTATAAAATATTTTTCCATTTGTTTGTGTCATCTGCATTTCTTTCATCAGTGTTTTGTAGGTTTCCTTGTAGTATCTATCCTCCTTGGTTCAATTTATTCCTATATATTTTACTTATTTTACCTAATGTAAATGGAATTGATTTCTTTATTTCTTTCCTGGTTAGATCATTATTGATGTATAGAAAGGCTACTGATTTTTGTACATTGATTTTGTATCCTACTTCACTGAATTCATTCTTTAAGTTTCTCTAGATAGATATATCAGTAAAGAGGGGCAATTTGACTTTTCTTTTCCCATTTGGATGCCTTTTTTATTTTTCACTTGCTTGATTGCTGTTACTAGGACCTCCAGTACTATGTTGAATAGGAGTGGTGAAAGTGAGCATCCTTGTCTTGTTCTAGCTTTTAGAGGAAAGGATTTCATCTTTTCTTCATTGAATATGATGTCTGCAGTGGATTTGACCTATATGGCCTTTATTATGTTAAGGTATGTTCCTTCTATGCCTAGTTTGTTGAGAGTTTCAATCATGAAGGGATGTTAAATTTTATCAAATGCCTTCTCTGCATCTATTGAGATGATCAAACTGTTCTGTCTTTCATTCCGTTGATGTAATGTATCACACTTATTGATTTGCAAAGGTTGTGCCTTCCTTGCCATAAATCCCAATGGACCATGTGTATTATATTTTTGAGGTACTGTTGAATTTCATTTGCTAGTTTTTTTTTAATTGTTGTTCAATCTATCTTCACCAGGGATATTTGCCAGCAGTTTCCTTTTTTGGTTGAGTCCTTGTCTGATTTTCATATCAGGGTGATGCTGGCCTTGTGGAACGAATTAGGGAGAATTTCCTACCCTTGGATTTTCTGGAATAGCCTCAGGAGGATTAGTATTATTTCTGTTTTGTATGATTGTTAGAATTTGGCTGTGTATCCATCTGGTCCTAGGCTTTTCTTCGTAGGGAGAATTTTGATTACTGATTCAATCTCACTACTCATTACTGGTCTGTTCAGGTTTTCTATTTCTTCCTGATTCAATCTTGGTAAGTAGTATGTTTCCAGGAATTTATCCATTACTTCTAGGATTACCAGTGTGTCAGCGTATAGTTGTCCATAATAATCTCCGATGATCTTGTGTATTTTTGTGATATCAGTTGTAATGTCTTTTTTTCATTTGTGATTTTATTTGGGTCTTTTCTTGGTTAGACCAGTTAGCAGTTCACAAATTTTGTGTATCTTTTCAAAGAAGCAGCTTTACATTTTATTGATCCCTTATGTTTGTTTTTATAGTCTCTGTTTAGTTCTGCTCTGATCTTTGCTAGTTTTTTTCTTCTGCTAATTTTCAATTTGGTTTGTTCTTGCTTTTCTAGTTCCTTGAGGTGCATTGCTAGATTGTTAAATTTTTATTTTTCGACGTTTTTAATGTAGGCATTTACTGCTATAAACTTCTCTCATCGCACTATTTTTGCTGAATATGTATGCTGTGTTTACATTTTCACTTCAATGCATTTTTAAATTTACATCATAATTTCTTCATTGACCCAGTGGTCATTCAGGAGCATGTTATTTAATTTCCATGTATTGTCAGAGTTTCCAATCTTCATCTTTGTATTGATTTCTAGTTTTATTCCAAAGTGGTCTAAAAAGAAAACTGATATTATTTCATTTTTTAACATTTGTTGATACTTATATGGTGGCTTAACATATGATCTATCCTGGAGAATGGTCCATGTGCTGATGAAAAGGATGTATATCCTTCAGTTGTTGGGTAGAATGTTTTGTAAATATCTGTTAGGTTTATTGGGTCTAAAGCCCTGTTTATATCCAATGTTTCTTTGTTGATTTTCTATCTAGATGATAAATACTGAGAGTGGAATGTTGAAACCCCCACTTTGATTGTATTGTCATCTATTTCTCTCTTTAGAATATCTGCTTTATGAATCTGGATGCTACAGTATGGAGTGCATATATATTTGAAGCTGCTGTATATTCTTGCTGGATTGTTCCATTTATCATTATATAATTACCTTCTTTGTCATTTTTATTTTCAACTGTTCTTGACTTAAATTCTCTTTCATCTGATATAGGTATAGCTATTCCTGCTCACTACTGTTTCCCATTTCTATGGAATATCTTCTTCCATCCCTTTACTTTCAGTCTGTATGTGACTTTACTGCTAGGGTGAGTTTCTTATATGTAGCATAAAGTTGCATCATGTTTTTTAAAAAATTCATTCAGTCATTTAATATATTTTAAGTGGAAAATATAATCCATTTACATTCAAGGTTATTATTAATATGTGAAGCTCTGTTTCTGTAATTTTATTAATGATTTTCTGGTTGTTTTATATATTCTTTGTTTATTTCTTTTTCTCTTTTTAGTTGTTTTTGAGGTTTGGTAGATTGCTATAGTGTTACCACTTGAGTCCTTTCTTTTCCTTCGTCGATTGACTGGTTTACCTGTGAGTTTTATACTTTCATGTTCTTTCATGATCTGAAATATTGTCCTTTTGCTTTCACGTTTAGGACTCACTTCAGCATTTCTTGTAGGGTCAGTCTAGTCATAAAGAATTCCCTCAGCATTTGCTGATCTGTGAAAGATTTTTCATTTCTTCTTCATTGATGAAGGATAATTTTGAGGGATGTAGTACTCTTGGCTGGTAATATTTTTCTTTCAGCACTTTGAATATATTTATCCCCATTCTCTTCTGGCCTATAAGGTTTCTGCTGAGCAATCCACTGTTAGCTTGATAGGGTTTCATTTAGAAGTGACTAGACACTTTTCTCTTACTGTTTTCAGGATTTGCTCTTTATATTTGACTTTAGACATTCTGACTATAATGTGCCATGGAGAAGATTTCTTTGCATTACATCTCCCTAAGGATCACTGAGCCTCCTGCATCTGATTGTGTAAATCTCTCACTAGACTTCGGAAGTTTTCACCTATTTTTTAAATAGGCTTTCTAATCCTTTCTTTGTCTCTTTATCCTTGGGGCTAACAATAATTTTTTTAGATTTGATCAATTTATGTTGTTCCGAATGACACAAAGCTTTGCTCATTCTTTTTAAAATTCTTCTTTCTTTATTTCTACCTGACTGGTTTATTTAAAAAGAACTGACTTCAAGTTTTGAGATTCTTTATTCCGCCTAAACTAGCCTATTCTTGAAGCTTTCAAATGCATTTTGTATTTCTATCAATGAGTTCATCAGTTCCAGAATTTCTATTTGGTTCTTTTCAAAAATACTTATCTCTTTAGTAATATTGTTCATTCTTACCCTTAACTGCGTTTTGATTTCCTTGTATTGTTTTTTGGAATTATCCTATATCTCACCCAGCTTCTTTAATTTCAGTATTTTGAATTCTTTCTCTGGATTTCAAAAGTGTCCTTTTGATTAAAATCTATTGTTGTAGATTATTGTGTTCCTTTGCAAGTGTCATATTTCCTTGCTTTTTCATATTTCTTGTGTCCTTGTGTTGGTAACTGTGCATCTGGTGTAACAATTATTTCTTCCT
>NW_012116533.1:184010-185915 GCF_000951035.1 Colobus angolensis palliatus | reverse complement strand
GATTGTCCGGCACTCACTAGTGAGATGACCCCAGTACCTCAGTTCAAAATGCAGAAATCACCGGTCTTCTGTGTCCTTCGCGCTGGGAGTTGGAGACTGGAGCTGTTCCTATTCGGCCATCTTGCTCCGCCCCCCTCCTATTTTTGAATTTACTTTCATAGGGAAGGATATTTTTCTGAAGATGTATCTAAGATACATCTTCTTAGATGTATGTTACTGTGTATGCTGTGTATGGTACTTCAACTTTGATTCTGTTCATAGTACTGTAGTCTCTGTGTGATTTCTTTGGCTGTAAACAGCATTAGTGGTGTTTATGGTTTCTTTGGTGTGTTAAGGTATGTTTATTAGTGAAAGCTGTGGTGAAGTTGTGCTGGAGACTGGAATAACAGGTGAGCTAGTCTTAAAGATGCGGTGGTGGCAGCAGTGGACTGAGCATGCGTATCTTTGTACCCCAGAGCATTTTACACTGGCACTGGTGTTGGCTGTTGTCAGTGGGCCTATTCTTAGGCCTCCAGGGGTCTTGCTTGGATGCTGATAGTGCCAGCAGTGGACCAGGTGGGTGAGCAGGTTCTTCAGTCCCTGGGCTGCTGGCATGGTGCGGGTGATGGCAGTAGCAGTGGATGGACAATTGTCTGGGTCCTGAGCAGTGTGCACTGATGTTGATAGTAGCTGCAATGGACTGGGTAGGCCAGTGTCCAGGCCCATATGTGGTGCTTGCAGGCAGGTACCAGCTGAAGTGGTAGTGATTGGGAGTTTAGGCCCAACCTCAGGCCCCCAGGAGGACTGGGGCCCATGGTGGTGGATTGGGTTAGACAATCCCCAGGACCTCAGGCTATGTGTTCTCTCTCAGAGCAGAAGCTCAGTTCTGCAGCTTGTGCTCAGGACCCCAATGGTGAGTGCAGCCACCAGCTCTGTTAGGTGGGGGTGGGGTAATCTACAGTATCCAGGTGGAGTGTTCAGGTGAGGGGTGGTAGCAGTGATGCTGAGACTCTGCCACTGGAAAGAGTGGGGCTGTCCTTGGTGGTCTCAGTTTGGGCTGGTGGGTAGGCGACATGCATCCCTTTCATACTGTGACATTTAAAATATAGAATTAAAAGAAATACACACTGGTAATACGATATAAGTGAGATAGGGTCAAAGAAGTTAAAGCATTCTTAAGGTCTTTGTAACTGTGTAGAAAACTGGTAAGGATATTGATTACTTTGGACTTTGATACATATACAACCTACACATTTTCATTTCTAGGGTAAACCTTTAAAAAAGATAAATAAGGTGTTAATCCCAAAGTAATTGAGGGGCGCAATACTTAATACATCCAAAAGAAGATGAAAGAGAGGCAGAGAAAGCGATACCTTAAAATGCAGGACAAATAAAACAAATACATCAGTAATTACAGTAAGCATAATTAAGTGTAAATTGACATAACATGAGACAAATTTGGAATAAGGTACATTATAAAAAACAACTAGCACAGACTCTTCAAAAAGTCAATGCCAGCTGGGTGTGGTGACTCATTCCTGTAATCCCAGCACTTTGGGAAGCCAAGGTGGGAGGACCACTTGAGCCTGGGAGTTCACATCCAGCCTGGGACACAAGACGAGACCCCATCTCTACAAAAAAATTAAACATTAACCAGGCATGGTGACATGCACCTGTAGTCTTAGCTACTCGGGAGACTGAGGAGGGAGGATCACTTGAGCCTATGAGATTAAGGCTGCAGTGAGCCATGATTGTTCCACCGCACTCCAGTATGTGGAACAGAGCAAGACCCTGTCAAAAAAAGAAGAAGAAGAAGAAACGAAAGGAAAAGGAGAAGAAAAGAAGAAGAAAAAGAAGAAGAAGAAGAAGAAGAAGGAGGAGGAGGAGGAGGAGGAGGAGAAGAAGGGGAGGAGGAGGAGGAGGGAG
>NW_012116533.1:180986-183615 GCF_000951035.1 Colobus angolensis palliatus | reverse complement strand
AAAAGAAAAGAAAAGAAAAGAAAGAAAAGAAAGAAAGAGAAAGAACGAGGAAAAGGAAAGAGAAAAAGTCAATGCCATGCCATGGGAGAGATGACTTTGTGAATGGCAGTGTGAGGACCTCTGTGGACCATCTCCCTAGTAAAACAATGATATGTGGTGAAATTTATTTTTTAAAAACTCAAGTATCTGAATATTGTCCTAAGAACATACAGCCCAGAAGAAACATTCAACAATATGTGTTAAATCTTGATATGTACAACAGGTATCTATGGCATTATGACCTGCTCCTTCCTTCTCCACCTCCCTTGCTCAGCTTCACAAAAGCCCTACCCAAGGTAGGTGCATCCACAAACCAGGGCTCCTTCTCCTCCCAGCTCCCAGTTAAGCACTACAGTATCTCACAGGAAGGAACAGGTCATCAGCATTTCTGATCTCCCCCTACCCTGGGTTTCCTGTTATAGAAGCTCTGTTCCAAGTGAGAGTAGCTGAGAGTTCTCAGGCTCTTGTCCTCCACATAGCCCTAACTCATAAGACAAAAGCTCTACTCCAGCCAGGTGCGGTAGCCCAAGAGTATTTGATCTGATTGCCCTCACTCTATCTTGCTCATAAAACAGAAGATGATGCTGAAAGAGGAAAGCCAGGAAGATCAAAGGCTATTCTTCCTGATTAGTGCCCTGCTAATAAAGCATGGGTGTCACTCCAAAAGAAGGGGAACACTGTTGCCGCTAGCGGCTGTGAAACAATATCAGCAATTTTGCCTAGAGTAAGAGAAGACAGTAAGAATAGAGAGCTCTATAAATCTTAATTAAACTCTAATAGGTTATAATTTATGTGGTAAGCAACCCTTAAGAAAAACAAATAAAAAACACGTTAAATAAAATCATTAAAGAAACTGCAATATTAAACTAGAAAATATCCACTTAATAAAAAAAAGAAGGCAGTAAAGGAGGAACAGAAGAACAACAACAAAAAACCATGAGATACATAGAAAACAAAAAGTGAAATTATGGACAAAAATCCAACTATCTCAAAAATAACATTGAACGTGCATGGATTAAACAAGCCAAACAAAAGTCAAAGATTGTCTGATTTCGTAAAAAAATCAAGATCCACTGGCAGCTACCGAACACATTAGATTAAAACATACAAAAAGGTTGAAACTACAAGGATTGAAAAATACAGTCATGCTAACAGCAACCTTAGGGAAGCTAGAGTAGATGTACTAATAACAGACAAAATACATTCCAAAACAAAAAAAAATTCTAGAGATAGAGAGGGGCATTTTATAATGATAAAAGTGTCAATTCTACAGGAAGCCATGTCAATTATAAACACAAATACATTTAACAACAGAACACCAAGATACATGAAACAAAAACTGGCTGAACTGAAGTAAGAAATAGACAATTCAAAAATAGTTGGGGACTTCAACACTTCACTTTTAATATTGAGTGGAACAGTGAGACTGAAGATCAACAAGGAAATAGAGGGCGTGAACAACACTATAAACCAACTGCACCTAAGACACATCTATTCAACACTCTGCCCAATAACAGTAGAATATACCTTTTTCTCAAGAACGCATAGAATATTCTCCAGGATAGATCATATGCTAGGCCATAAAACAAACATCAATAAACTTAAAAGTATGGCAATCATACAAAGTATGTTTTGCAACCACAATGGAATTAGAAATCAATAAGAGAAATAAACAGGATATTAACAAGTATACAGAAAAGAAATAATTCACTTTTAACTAACCTATAGGTCAAAGAATAAATGACAAGGTTTATTAGAAATATTCTGAGATGAGTGAAAATAAAACCACAAAATACCAAAACATATAGGACTCAATGCCCAATCATAAACTAATATTTCAATGTAAGACATTAGAAAAAGAGAGCAAAGTAACCCTAAAATAAGTAGAAAGAAGGAAATAATAAAGATTTGAGCTGAAATTAATGAAATGAACAATAAAAAATGAATAGAGAAAATCAACAAAATCAAAAGCGGGTTCTCAGAAAAGCTCAAAAAATTGTCAAACCACGAAGAAAAGAGAAGACTCAAATTAAAATCAGAAATAAAAGAGAGGACATTACTATCAAGATCGGAATAACAGGGAACGTCCTCAACTTGATAAGGGCATGTACAAAAAGCCCACAGCTAACATTATACTTAATGGTGAAAGACTAAATCATTTCCCTATAAGACCAGGAACAAGACAAGAATGTCCACTCTGTCATTTCTCTTCCACATAATCCTAGAGGTTCTGTGTAGGGCAATTAGACAAGGAAATTAACAGCCCATATGCAATTTTTTTCATTTTTAATTTTTTGTGGGTATACAGTAGGTGTATGTATTTATGGGGTGTGTGAGATGTTTTGATACAGGCACGCAATGTGAAATAATCACATCACAAACCATCCATATCGAAAAAAAGAAAGTAAAGCCCTATCTCTTTGCATAAGACATAGTCTTGGCCGGGCGCGGTGGCTCAAGCCTGTAATCCCAGCACTTTGGGAGGCCGAGATGGGTGGATCACGAGGTCGGGAGATCGAGACCATCCTGGCTAACACGGTGAAACCCCGTCTCCACTAAAAAAATACAAAAAACTAGCCGGGCGAGGTGG
>NW_012116533.1:175515-177091 GCF_000951035.1 Colobus angolensis palliatus | reverse complement strand
GGCGAGGTGGCGGGCGTCTGTGGTCCCAGCTACTTGGGAGGCTGAGGCAGGAGAATGGCGTAAACCCGGGAGGCGGAGCTTGCCGTGAGCTGAGATCCAGCCACTGCACTCCAGCCTGGGTGACAGAGCAAGACTCCGTCTCAAAAACAAAAAAAGACATAGTCTTATATGCAGAAAAATCCTATTAGAGTAAATAAATGAATTTAGCAAAGTCACATGGTACAAAATCAATATATAAAAATTAATTGTAGGCCAGGCGCGGTGGCTCATGCCTGTAATCCTAGCACTTGCAGAGGCCGAGGCGGGTGGATCACGAGGTCAGGAGATGCAGACCACCCTGGCTAACACGGTGAAACCCCGTCTCTACTAAAAAAGCAGAAAAAATTAGCCGGGCGTGGTGGCATGCGCCTGTAGTCCCAGCTACTTGGGAGGCTGAGGCAGGAGAATGGTGTGAACCCGGGAGGCGGAGCTTGCCGTGAGCTGAGATCGTGTCACTGCACTCCAGCCTGGGTGACAGAGGGAGACTCCGTCTCAAAAAAAAAAAAAAAAAGAAAAAAAATCAATTGTATTCCTATACACTAGCATGAAGTTAAGTGAAAAAATCCGTTTACAACTGCAAGAAAACGATAAAATTCTTAGGAGTAAACTTAAGAAATGAAATTTTTTTACTCTGAAAAACTACAAATCATTGTCGAAAGAATTTAGAGAAACCCTAACTAAATAAAAAATATCCCATGTTCACGGATCAGAAGACTTAATATTGCTAAGATGATAATGCTCCCCAAATTTTTCTGCACCTTCAAGGCAATCTTTATAAAAATTCCAACCACCCTCTTTGCAGAAATGGAAAAGCTGATCCTGAAACTGATACAAAATTCATATGTAATTGCAAGGAACCCCAAAGGCCAAAATAATATTGAAAGAACAAAGCTGAAATATTTACACTTCCCAATTTCAAAATCTGCTACAAACCTACAATAATCAAACCACCGTGGTACTGGCAGAAGGACAGAATTGAGATTACAAAAATAAACCCATACATCTATGGTGAATTGATTTTTGACAAAGGTGCCAAGGACATTCACTGAGGGAAGGAATAGTATTTCAACAAACACTGCTGGAACAACTGGGTACCTATATGCAAATGAGTAAACTTGGACCTCTTCCACACACTATACATAGAAACTAACTTAAAACGGATCAAAGATTAAACACAAGAACTAAAACTATAAAACTCTTAGAAGAAAACACAGAATTAAATATTCTTAGGCCGGGCAGGGTGGCTCACACCTGTAATCTCAGCACTTTGGGAGGCCGAGGCAGGTAGATCACCTGAGGTCAGGAGTTCAAGACCAGCCTGGCCAACATGGTGAAATCCCATCTCTACTAAAAATACAAAAATTAGCTGGGCATGGTGGCATGTGCGTCTGTAATTCCAGCTATTCAGGAGGCTGAGGCAGGAGAATTGCTTGAACCTGGGAGGTGGAGGTTGCAGTGAGCCGAGATTGTGCCAATGAACTCCAGCATGGGTAACAGAGTAAGACTCTGTCTCAAAAAAATAAAAAAAGTAAATATT
>NW_012116533.1:172968-175465 GCF_000951035.1 Colobus angolensis palliatus | reverse complement strand
GGAGGTTGCAGTGAGCCGAGATTGTGCCAATGAACTCCAGCATGGGTAACAGAGTAAGACTCTGTCTCAAAAAAATAAAAAAAGTAAATATTCTTTACCTTTGTTTAGTCAAAGCCTTCTTAGATATGACACCAAAAGTACAAGTGACAAAAAAAGTTAAAAACAATTTTATCAAAATTGTAAAAGTTTGAGCTTCAAAGGATACTACCAAGAAAGTGAAAAGACAACCTATAGAATGGGAAAATGTATTTGTCAATCATATACCTTATAGGAGACTCATATCAAGAATATATAAAGAATTCTTATAACCTACTAGAAAGCAAATAATACAATTTAAAATGGGCAAAAGATTTGAATAGACATTTTTCATATATATATCTTTGTATGGGCTTATGATACATAAATATATGCTCAACATCATTAATAATCAGGGAAATGAAAAGAAAATCAAAACCACAATGAAATACCACTTCATGCACACTAGATAGCTGTAATCAAGACAGACAATAACAAGTATTATTGAGGATGTGGAGAAACTGAAACTCTCCTACATTGCTAGTGGGGATGCAAAATGGAGTAACCACTTTATAAAAGTCTGGCAGTTCCTAAACAAAGGAAACATATGATCCAGCAATTCCACTCCTAGGTATAAAATAGAAACATGTCTATGCAAAAATATGTACATGAATGTTCATAGCATCATTATTTATAAGAGTTAAAAAAGTATAAAACAACCTAAATGTCCATGAAAAAATGAACTGAAAAACAAAATGTAGTATATGCATACAATATAATATTATTTGGCAATAAAGAGGAATGAAGTACTGATTTATGCTACAACATGGATTAACCTTAAAAACATTATGCTAAGTGAAAGAAGCCAGATAAAAAAATACCACATGTTGCATGTAGACTGATGGTTTCCTAGGGCTGGGGGCCTGGGCTGCCATGGAATGTGACAGCTAAGAGACATGAGGCTTCTTTTTGGGTTGACAAAAAATCTTCTAAAATTGATTTTGGTGATGCTTGCCTGACTGTAAATATTCTAGAATTACTGAAAACTTCAAATGGGTAAAATGTATGGTATATAAATTATATCTCAATGAAGCTGTTAAAAAAAATCAGTGCAATGAAGTAAAAAGTGGGAAGACCATTCTGTCAAGAACCATGAAGGGACTGAGACTTTTCTCTGCTTGAAAGTTAACAAGTTAGCCTTGCCATAGTTTTATAGACACCGGCAAAAGTTACAAGACTTCTTAACCAGAGACAACAACTAATTTATTATTTACAGTAATAGCCTGGGTTTCCCCGAGCCCCAATTCCCACAAGGTGATGTAAACCAGACAAGGTGATGCCTTCACACGCAGTGCAAAAGGTTATAGAAGAAAAACTGGGTGTTCAGGGAATCCATATATTTAAGAGTGGGCAGTAAACTTGCATTACCTTTGCCCGGAGATACTTTTAATATCCTTATTGTACTAGAAGGTAAAAAAAATTTGGCCTTTCCTCCAAAGTGAGATACTACCTCTATTTTCCAAGTCATTCATTATAACACATCCTTGAAAAGAGAGGTCAGAACAATGACAGTGCCCCTCTTCTCAGGATGTACAGAGACACGAAAGATCCGTGGAAATTTTTCTTCCAATGCATTCTAGATATTCAAATTTGTAAGAGAATAAATAAATGCAGTACATGAACAGCTATGAAAGACTTTTTAGGACCATTAGGGAAATTTGTTTACGACTTGAATATTAAATAACACTGTAAGATTGCTGTTGATTTTCTTACGTGTGATAATGATGTCATGTTTATGTTTTCTTAGGTGAGGCAAGATGCATGCTGAGGTATTTATGCATATAAAGTGTCTGATTTCTGCAACTTACTTTTTAAATGGCATAGCAAAATGTGTATAAACACACACTTACATAATCATTAAACAAACGCACATACATAGATACTATGGAAAGCAAGAGACAAACAAATATGGCAAAATGCTAACAAGTGTAGAATCCAGATGAATATACAATGGTGTTCATTATATCTTCATTAAATTTTTTGAAAATCTGGTTACTAAAAAGTTAGGTAAGTATATTGAGAAAAATTCTAGAGACAAATACCTTCAGACTTCAAAAACAGAGGCAAATTTCAACATTTGAGCCATTCATCGGAGATATCAAAAACATCCAGTTACACAGAAAGGTTGGAATTTAAAATTTTAAAAGTTATACACAAATAATAACCAAAATAAGCTAGTATAGCTGTATTAATTTCAGTCAAAGTAGATTTTGAGGCATAAGTGTTGCGAAAGCTAAAACAAGGCCACTTCAGAATGATAAAAGGTTTGGTTCCCAAGGAAGATACTAAAATAAAGCCCTCAAATTGAAATAAACAAATCCACAGTCATAGTTGGAGATTTTAAACAGACTTCTAATGGCTGATTGAACATGTAAAGAAAATAAATTGTAAAAATGTAGAAAGATTTGAACATGACTAACAA
>NW_012116533.1:150187-172817 GCF_000951035.1 Colobus angolensis palliatus | reverse complement strand
AAAAAAAAAAAAAAAAAAAAAAAAAAAAAAAAAAAAAAACAAATGTGTTCCAATGGACATATATAATACAGTGCATCATGAAATGAAAGACACACATTTATATCAGGCACATCCTGGATATTTATAAAAACTAACCATATACTGGGCCTTAAGGCATGTCTAAACAAATCTCGAAGGATGGAATTTGTACAGAACATGATCTCTAACCATAATGTAATTAAGCTAGAACACAAAACATTAAATCTAACCAAACTCTTCCAGAAAACAGAAGAGGAGAGATAAACCTAGCATAACCATTGTATAAAACCTAAGCAGAACTGAATCTGAAAGAAAAATTACAGGACAGTCTTACCAGTGAATATAGATGCAAAAATATTAAATAAAATATGACAAAGTTGGATTTAACCTAGGACCTCATCATTACTGAAAGAAAAGAAAAAGTTTATTTTAAAAAAAGAAACAAAAATGTTATTCCCAGGTGATGTGATTGCATACAGAGAAAATTCAAAACAATCTATAAAGAAATTAGAATTAGTGAATTTTAGCAAAGTTGCTGGATATGAAACCAATATGTTAGAGTGAATTATATTTTTATGTACCATAAACAAAATCAGAAAATAAAAAAAGACCACTGACAATTTGGTTCCCAGCGTAGTTTCTCTGGGAAAAAGTGAGGAAAGTGGATATCATGGAGCATTAAGAAAAACCCAAATAGTATAAGAAATGCATTCCAGGAATAAAAGAAATGTAATTAGAAACTATAGGAAAAAGATAAAAAAAAATCATAGAGTATTACCTGACAATACAATAAGCAACATATTTATAATATGTACATATTCAAAATAATGTAAACATTGCTTACTGATTTAATTTAAAACAGAGTAACATATTAAGAGGAGATAGTAGAAGAAAGATAGGGGAAGTAGCACAAAGAGTACCTCATCTATCATAGCACGAAGTTAATAAAAAATGTTGATAAAGCAAAAATTATTTGTAACGTTTGCCCTGGAAAAACTGATCTAGGAGTCAAAAGGGATGAGGAAAGTAACAGATGTTTTTCAGTACTACTTGTACTTTTTAAATTCCATGTATACAATATAAAACTATGCCATATTACCATGCAACGGCCACTCCCATGAGTCTCATAAACTTGTGGACGATATTCCTTTAACATTTCAAAACAGAAGATATCTTCAACCTGGCTACCCTTAACACAAAACTCCTATTTTGTTTTTGTGGACTGATCATTCTTTAGTAGTCCACAGATAAAAATTTTAGGTATCTTTGTTATACCCCTTTATTGATATCCTATCACAATCCATAAACAAATCTTGTTATTTCTTCCTAACAAATGCTATCAATAAAAGAATGCTAGTCGAGTTGAAAGAGGTATTAGAAATCAATCTATTTCCATCATTTTATAAACGAAGAAATAGACAGCCAATGACAAGAGCCAGAGCTAGAATCTTTTTCTTAGCTTTTTCAATATTTGAAACTGATTCCCATTTGCTTTCAAATTTTGACCAAAAGCCATGATATTTTGCCAGATTTCCTGTGAAGATGAAACGTTTTCTTCTTGCTGTCATAAGTGTCTTTCTTAAAAAATTAGAGATGAACACATTAATCAGTTGGAAAGCCTTTTAACCAGAGCAGCATCTGCCACTTTCTACAAACTCAGACTAAAAATATTAGAGAAGACTCATTAAAATATGATGACTACAACATGTAATTCGTCAATACTGATGTAGTTAATGATTTTCCTTGATTTTAAAAAAATGCATTTTTTAAGATAACCAAAGAATAAAATATGCTTATTTAGTTTTTGAGATCCCACGTTTTTTTCCCCCTAATGTGAGAGTTAAGAAAGGTTGCAGAAAGGTGAGAGGCCTAAAAAAAGTTACCAGACTTTGAAGTATGCCAGAGTTTAAGGCTTCTCATAAACTCACATTGATAAAAAGTGAGCCCAAAGGTTCAAAGACATCAGCTAACAGACAACAGAGCTATTCTGGCATCCAGTCTGAACAAATTACCAACTGCTTCTTTACCAGTAGTTTAACCTTAAAAATCCAGAGAAAAGTTCATGAGATTAGCCTCTGTAACTTTATGTTTTGGATGGGGAAGCTATGTCAACAGCTCATTTAGGGTAAATTTTTTATTTACAAGTACTTTTGGATACCATTTGGAAATACATGAAATGGGACCTTTTAAAAATCATTACCTTATTAGATAATTTTAATGGTATTTGGGTAAATGAGATTTCTATATTAGAAAATTACCCTAAATCAGAATGACATTTCCTAAGAGTAGATTCTGTGACTGGCAGATAGGAAAGAAACCAAGTGTATACTATTTTATTCAATAACAACTTTTCCCCAAGTTTTAGGCACCAATGACAATAAATGAAATTTGATAACTTTATTTTATTTAATGTTGGCTCTGCATAGTTCATGTGGGGTATACGGAGATTGTTAAATATCTCCCCAGAAGAACTTTAAAACCCAATGAGGGCATTTAGAGAAATAAACAAGTTAGTATTTATTAGATAGAATGAGATAAATGGTATAAGACAAACAAAATATTATGAGTATTCAAAAGAGGAAAAAAATGCTTAGAAAACTGGTGGTAAGGAAAATAAGATGTATTTTTTTTTCACATGCTACTGAATTAGATTTTTCTGTAGCATGCATTCCCAAAGTTTTGAAGTGGAACAAGCAATGTTTGAAGGAAATAACTATTTGTATCTGTTAATCATCTAAATTGGAAAATAAACATAAGTAAGGATCACAGCATAGAATTAGCAGTTTTCCAGTCTTCAGCTCTACATGATGTATGATATCCACCTAAAATATTTCTAGCCATTCAGTCTCGCCTTATTAACACCCCCAGTGATGAGGAACTCACAAGGCAGCCAGACGATAGTACTGACATTTAAGACATTTCCGCAATACACATTTAACCTGCTTATGTCCTTGATAAAGAAAATTCAACAATGCAGACTCAAATGAGTAACAGATTAAAATAATCTTAAAGCAAAATCAACTCAAGAAATCATTTAATAATGTTTCTTAAAAGCTATAATAGAAGTATCAAAGAAACATTTAATTTCCCTATTCAAACTGAGAGCAGTTATTTTACTTTGGGGATGGGGAGAGATGGACAGTGCTTATAGCTAAATTTCTTCTGCTGTGATTGTTACTCATTCATAATATGAAACCTCGGCAAGAAAATCTTGAGATATGTATGTTTTCAAAAATAAAATGAAACATATATTCTCAAGTTATATTATTATATCTAACCTGACACATAAGGAAGTATATACATGGGATCGATGTGTTAAGAAGCTTGAGTTAAAAGCATTGCAAACAACAAAAATGATGACGAACATTTGCATATTTCTTTGCAATTTATAAATAATATGACATACACTTCTCTGGTCCTCTCAGTAATAATGCTGTGATGTATGCAGGAATATTTATCTATGTTTTCAGATATAGAAACTGAGGTTTAGAAGGCTTAAATGAATATTTAGATTAGAATAGCACAGTAGGCTAACACTTGAACTCCATCTTTTGCCTTCAAATGTCACGTTCCTTCCATTACTAACTAATTTCATTGGAAGAAATTATCCAAGACTTCCAACTAAAAATTAGTGATCGAGAATGGTGAGGAAAAAACACGAGTAACATAAAATCATCAGATTTTAAGCTAGAATTTATTTCTGGATGTTATGAAAATGTCCAATATCATTTAGAATGATTTACTTCCAGATAAATGAGTTAACCAACAGATATAGCCTCACTGTAAAAAGAAAATTGGGAAATAATATGAACCTTAATTTTACGGTAAGAATATCTTTATTGATGGCCCATTGACAGTACTGCAGCTTTCCATTCTACCAGGCATGTACAGACATATCCTGTGTTTCATTATCTTTCTCAGGATTGCAGTAAAGCTGTTCCATAAACGTAAACAGATTAACACAAGTTGAACTTAACTGTAGTTATTTGTTTTAATTTGGCCTTGGAAAAGTACTAACATCACAGATAAAAGAAGCAAACAAAAAGGCCACAGCACCATGATAATAAGAATAAAAACTTCAGAGTTGTGCTGAGCGTAAATATGTCTGGAATGTCTCCTATGAAGCAGTCAAAACCTGTGTTCTAAGTACATTTAAGATTCAGTAAGTCTAACTCCAGGGCTCTATGCCAGTGTAAAAATGCACTAACATGCCGTAGGCCTCCCTGTTGCCTGCTGACAGGCAGTAAGAAGAAATTGGTTTTTGCCTTTACACCAAGTGGACCAACCATTTCCTGTGCATTTCTGACAGAATTACTGGTTGATCATCAAAGCAGGTGGAACTCACAACAGCTAATACGATCTTTACCTCACAGGCAGCAAAGAAGAAGCTCTGCTACCATTTTCAGTAAAGCAAGTGTTCTGCATGAAAGCTCCCATGGTATTTTACAACATGAGCAGAAATCAGGAAAACCATAGTTTAATAGGATCACAAAAATAAGGAATGCTACAGTTCTGGCTGTTTCATTTGTAACCAACAGAAAAAAAAATGCAGTCTTAATAATTTTTTTATTATCGAACACTGATTATATAAAATCACATACCAATGGTGGGAAAAAATGTACCACTGCCACCACGGACCTTCCCAAATCTCAAAAGCTCCAGTTCTATGCAACAGGCTAGTGATTAATATTTAGAAAACGTATGACTCCCTCAAATATTAAAGCTAACAGTGTTTTCTCAATACTTGTCACTCAAATATAGCAATTATTTCCAAAGTAACTTCTATTTATATACTACTCAAAATCTACTGTCACTTTATGCTCTCGTCATGCCAAAAAAATCTGTCCTTTAATTAGCTCCATCTTACAGAAATCAGTGGAAGCATGGGTGAGGAAGAGATTTAATAAACAGGTTTGGAAGATGGAGGTGCAGAATTCTTTACAGGCAGAAAGAATCCAGGATCTATCTTATATGCCTATGGTCAATCAATGAGCTTTGATCTTAAAAACAGCAACAACCTGGCAATTTGCTGCTTCGCCACTTGTTGACATGAGATTATACTTGATTTTTATCATCAACCTCTTATTAGCATAAATTATTCCTGCCAAGATGGAGGCCTCAGGACTAACCACAACAGTGGGAAACTGTGATCCAAGCAACTACTCTCTCTCTTCTAAGTTTCCCCTCAAGAAGACAGGACCACGGGAAACACACATGGGCAAAATGTTCCACAAACCTGTGTGGAAAAGTGAACTTGGAAATGTAGAGGCCATAGGAATGTGATGCTCAAATCTGTGCAAGGGTCATGGTTAACTGACAGCCTAAGGTTCTGGACCCTTCTAGATCGACTCTCATGGCTGCCCTAAGCCCATGCTTCACCCAGGCTACTCCCCAAGCAATGACTGAGCACAGAGGAATACTAGTACAGACCCATTCCTGCAGGTCAACTGACTCCACTAACAGATGACTTTAGCTCAATGACTATCCATTGGCCTGGCCAAAACTATTAGATCCTGCACTTCAGTCTGACACACTTTCTTACTCAACCCTTCCTTTCTCTTCTCTTTGTACAGATGTCAGACCAGCAATGCAATTCCACTTATTACTGCTTCTCTACAGTTTTATGGCACTTGTAGAATTAACAAAGTTGTTAAAATCGAGTTGCCTACTGAAGGCTCTAATAGTCTCAGAAAAAGGGACAATTATATCAAAAAAGATAAAAGAATACCAGATAAAATCTGTAAAGTAAACCATACAAAACGTGAATCACCATTTCAAAGAAGCTTCCATGATTTAGAGGATAAACAGATGCCCAAGTATATGTAAGTCAACGATTTTTTCAAGAAAGTGTTATTGATCCACTTAAAACAGTCTTGTTTCTTGAACACACCCTAAATGAGATAGCCAGTTCTTTTAAATTATGTTCATATTTACTTCAATACCATATCATGTAGACAATTACTCTCAAGGAATATAAAGTCTGCATTGTCATTGATATTCAATTTAAGGAACTAAACTATAACTTTTTGCCTAACACCAACATGATGATATCATGTGCAATGTTATCACATTTGCAGTAATTCCATGCATACAAGATGATATGCCAGAACACTCATAAGTAAAAAAAATTATTTAAAATGGGTAGCAATAGTAATAAAAATCAGCAAATTTCTCTACCTTCTCCTATTCACATAATGGAAAGGAATGACAACTTTTAATTTCTAACCAGTTAGGAAAAAGTCAGTTTCTGACTGAGGCAATCATGCTGATATTAACTTTTTGAGCATCTGTTAGTCAACAGAACATGGAAAGAAATTGGAACAAATGGAGAAATAAAAAACTATGTAAGTTTAGATATAAAATTGTAGTTCATTACATTTTTAACTAGACACATGTTAGCAACCTCAATATATATAATGTTCTTACATAAATCTATCTTACACACAGGATTCCCAATGGTCGAAATTGATTAGAGATACTATACCCATGAGACAACTGCTTTAGTGACAAAAAAGCTCAAAGAATTATAAACATATAGTTTCCACTTTGGCAAAAAAGCACACCACTTTTTGGCCTCCATAATTTATAAATGTCCAAACTGCAATATGCAATGTAACAACCTTACTATATGCTGGATTTCAGCTTTAGGGACTGTGAGTGATAAAAGGGGAGGTGTAAAGGGGATGATCTGTGGTGATCTTATACACATATACTTTAGCCAGAAAGCTCTACTTTTATCTGCTTTACTTTTTTGATACAATTAAAATAAATGGTTGAAATTAACCTTACCAGTCTATCTAAAAGATACCAGACACATTATGACCTATCACTTTATACCACAAATATTTCTTTTATCTCTTTCCTCATCTTTACACTCTGTTCTTCTAATTTCTTTCTTGCTTTTATTTACCTTCCTAGTAACTATGCCAGTGTAAATGGCTCCCTGGAGCTGAGCGGTACAAAACTAGTGTAGTGGCCCTGAAAGCCCAAGTTTGACCAAGAGTTCCAGGAAACATTACCTAATGCTAGGTCTAAATATTCCTAAGGATTATGCCTCAAATTATACAAATTATTAGAGCAATTTTCCCAGGAAATGGTAATGACTTTAAACTATAATGGTTCAGATAAACAAGCTGAAAATGCTCCAAGTGAATCATTATTCATATTATAAAGATGAAGGCATTGATTATAATTTAGTTAAAAGCTTGCTTTTCTTTATTAGATCTTCTGCATAATCTTGGGATGAGGGTTGATCACAAACTTGACTTCCAGACTTATTATAAAGGTACAGTAATTAAGATGATGTGGTATCATCTTTTTTTTTTTTTTTTTTTTGAGACGGAGTCCCGCTATCACCCAAGCTGGAGTGCAGTGGCCGGCTCTCAGCTCAGGGCAAGCTCCGCCTCCGAGGTTCACGCCATTCTCCTGCCTCAGCCTCCCGAGTAGCTGGGACTACAGGCGCCCGCCACGTCGCCCGGCTAGTTTTTTGTATTTTTTAGTAGAGACGGGGTTTCACCGTGTTAGCCAGGATGGTCTCGATTTCCTGACCTCGTGATCCGCCCGTCTCGGCCTCCCAAAGTGCTGGGATTACAGGCTTGAGCCACCGCGCCCGGCCTGATGTGGTATCATCTTAAGAATCAGCAAATAAATCAATGAAACAGAATAGAGATAGTGTATTTGATTTTCAACAAAGGTGCCAAAGCAATCCAATAGGGAAAAAACATATTCCAAAAATGGTACTGGTATACTGGATATCCCTATTAGAAAAAATGAGCCTGAATCCCTACTTCATTACCAAGTGCAAAAATTATTTGAGAAAGATCATCAATTAAAACATAAAAGGCCATGGACTAAAAACATAAAACATAAAAACATAAAATTTTACAGGAACACAGAGGAACAAACCTTTATAAACAAACATATAAAAAAACAAAACATTATGACTTGAGATTAAGCAGGATTTTTTGGACAGGGCAAAGACAGGAATAACCACAAAAAGTGGATAAAAAACTCATCAAAATATACAATTACTAATATGAATAAGCAAGCCAGAGACTGAAAGAAGATATTCACAATACATACATCTGACAAAGAACTGGTATCCAGGATATAAAAGGAATTCTTACAGCTCAACAATAAAATTAAAAACAACCGAACTGACATATAGGCACAAGATTTTAACAGACTCTTCACAAAAGAAGATATACAAATGTCCAATAAGCACATGAAAAGGGCTCGACATCACTAGTCATCAGGGAAATGCAAATTAAAAGCACATTGAGATACTACAATAAAACCACTAGAATGTTAAAATTTAAAAGACTGACATCAAATATTAGAGTGATTATAGAACAACTGGAACTGTCATGCTTGGTTGATGGGAATATGAAATGATACAACCATTTTGAGAAAACTGAGGCAATTTTAAGTGAAACTAAGCATACACCTTCCCTATGACTCAACAATTCCACTCCCAGGTATTAATCCAAAAGAAATTAAACCATAGGTTCACACAAAGCCTACTTAAAAATATTCACTGCACCTTTATCCATAATATACAGAAACTAAACAGAGCCTAAGTATCATTATAACAATATTCACTGGTATATTCATACAATAGAATATGACTTAGTCACTAAAGAAATGCAACAATATGGATTAATCTCACAAATAGCATACTGACTGAAAGTCTTACATAAAAAAGTACCTATTAAATTATGCATTTTATATAAAATACTGAATCAGGCAGATAAGTGCTGGAAAAAATCAGATTAAAGTATGCCTTAGGTGGTACATAGGAGAAAACTCACCAGAAGGATGACAGGAAGGAACTTCCAAGGGTGATGTTAATGTTCTATAGAATGTTCACTTGAGGTTTCTGCATTTCATCTTATGTAATTTTTATATCAAAACTGAAATGCATAAACAAATATTGAACCCTAGTTATTAATATAAATGTTGAACCATTTAGGAGAAAGTGTATTGGTTTCTGCAGTTGTTTTTCTCTAATAGCTTATTGGGCTATAACTTCCATACAGGTCAATGGTTTTCAGTATATTCACAGTTATGCAACCATTACGACAATCAATTTTAGAACATTTTTATCATCCCCAAAAGAAACCCCATACCCATCAGTCACTTCCCATTTTCTTCCAACCACATCCCCCACCCAGTCCTAGGCAACCACCCATCTAGTTTCTGTCTCTATAGATTTGCTTATTTTGTACATTGCATATCAAAGATCCTTTTTTAATTAAATTTGGCACACGGTGGGTAATAGAGGTCCAACTTTATTCTTTTGCACGCTGATATTCAGTTTTCCCAGCACCATTTGTTGAAGAATATTTTCTTTCCTCCAACAGTCTTAGCATCCTTGTTGAAAAACAATTGACTATAAAGGTGAGAGTTTCTTTCTGAGCTCTCAATTCTACTACATTGATTTATGTCTATCCTTATGTCATCACCATTCTTGATTACTGTAACTTAGTAGTAAATTTTGAAACCTGAGAAGAGTCTTCCAACTTTGTTCTTTTTCAAGACTGTTTTGACTATTCCAGATCTCTTACATTTCCATACGATATGAATTTTAGGTCAGCTTCTCAATTTCTGCAAAGAAACCAGCTGAGACTTTGAGGGAGATTGCATTGAATGCTTAGATCAATTTGGGGGAGCATTGTCATATAAACAATATTAATTTTTCTGATGCATGATCATGAATGTCTTTCTGCAAATTATTTTTTAATGCATCAATATGTATTAATATATAGATAATGGAATGGATAAACTGACACTGATAAAACTATAGCAAAATTTAACAGTAAAATCTAGGCAGCAGCTACAGGAGTGGTCACTGTAAAACTCTTTCAACTTTATGCTTAAAATTTCTCATATTAAAATATTAAGTAGAAAGGAAGAATTATATATTTATAAATATAGTGACACAGTATTAAAAATTGGTGAATCTGGGTAAAAAGTATACAACGGTTCATTGCACTATTCTTCAAACTTCTTTGTAGTTTTGAACAATAATACATAGTTTCAAATAGCTAGAAGGAAGATATTGCATGTTCATGACATGAAGAAATAATAAAGGTATGAGATAATAGATATGCCAGTTACCAAATCTGATCACTACACATAGTATGTTTTGAAACATCACTATGCACCCCATGAATATGTGCAGTTATTATTTGTCAATTAAAAAAATTAAAAAATAAACAAAAAGTTGTATGAAAAGTACATAAGACAGTAAAAATAGAGGGACTAAAGCAAAACCAAAAACATATGAATGTTTCATAGAACTTCAGGAGACAAGGTATCACAAAGGCAAAATATGAGAATGAGGAAAACTACCAATAGCCACCAAACCTTCAACAGAATGGTATCTATTATTCCTTCCTCCTCTTTTCTCTCTGTTCTAATTCCTTTCCTGCTTTTATTTAATATTCATCCAACTATGGTGGTAGTCGTATTGTTATTCTGAGGCTCCTGTATTTCTATTAATAAGATCAATGAATACTTTCAGGGTATTCTAGTTCTGTCATCCCTTCTGGCCTTAAAAAGCACAATTCTTGGTAGGAAAGACAGCAAATAGGATGGAACAGAAAAAAAAGTTAACCAGAAATCTATATATATGGCACTGCATTTGAATTGCAAGTATCAATATAAACTCATCAGGTTTTATATTTGTTAATTTTTTAAGATTACAAAGTACTTTATTATTATTATTATTTTAACTTCTATTTCAGGTTTAGGGGTAAATGTGCAGGCTTGTTTCATTGGTAAACTCCTGTCACGGGGGTTTGTTGTACAGATTATTTCATCACCCAGGTACTAAGCCTAGTATCCAATAGTTATTTTATCTGCTCTTCTCCCTCCTCCCAGCCTCCAGCCTCACATAGGCCACAGTGTCTATTATTTCCTTCTTTGTGTTCATGACTTATCATTTAGCTTTCGCTTACAAGTGAGAACATGCAGCATTTGGTATTCTGTTCTGGCATTAGTTTGCTAAGGATAATAACCTCCAGCTCCATCTATGTTCCCACAAAATATATGACATCATTCTTTTTTATGCCTGCATAGTATTCCATGGTGTATATGTATCACATTTTATTTTTCTAATCTGTCACTGATGGGCATTTAGGTTGATTCCATGTCTTTGCTATTGTGACTAGTGTGACAATGAACATTTGTGTGCATGTGTCTTTATGGCAGAATGCTTTATATTCCTCAGTAATGGGACTGCTGGGTACAATGGTAGCTCTGTTTATAGCTCTTTGAGGAATTGCCATACTGCTTTCCACAATGGTTGAACTACTTTACAGTCCCACCAACTGTGTATAAGTGTTCCTTTGCCTCCATATCTTTAACAGCATGTTACTTTTGACTTTTTAAAAAGAGCCATTCTGACTGGTGTAAGATGGTATCTCATTGTGGTTTTTATTTGCATTTCTCTAATGATCAGTGGCATTGAGCATTTTTTCATGTTTGTTGGCCGCATGTTGTGTCTTCTTTGAAAAGTGTCTGTTCATGTCCTTTGGCCACTTATTAATGAGGTTGTTGGTTTTTCTCTTGTAAATTTGTTTTTTAAATTTGTTTTAACTTTTAAGTTCAGGGGTACAAGTTCGGGTTTTTTAGATAGGTGAATTCTGTCATGGGGGTTTGTTGTACAGATTATTTAATTACCCAGATATTAAGCCTAGTACCCATTAGTTATTTTTCCTGATCCTCTCCCGCTTCTTACTCTCCACTCTCTGAAAGACTCTGTTGTGTGTTGTTCCACTCTATGTGTCCATGTGTTCTCATCATTTAGCTCCCACTTATAAGTGAGAACATAGATGCTGGATATTAGACCATTGTCAGATGCATAGTCTGCAAGCTATTTTCTCCCATTCTGTAGGTTGTCTTTTTAGTCTGCTGATAGTTTCCTTTGCTCTTCGCTGTGCAGAATCTCTTATGTTTAATTAGATCACATTGCCAATTTTTGCTTTTGTTGCAATTGCTTTTGGTGTCTTTGTCATGAAATCTTTGCCCATGCCTATGTCCAGATTGGTATTGCCTAGATTGTCTTCCAGGGTTTTTACAATTTCAAGTTTTATATTTAAGTGTTTAATACATCTTGAGTTGATTTTTGTATGTGATGTAAGGAAGGAGTCCAATTTCAATCTTCTTCTTATGGCTGGCTTGTTATCCCAGCACCATTTATTGAATATAAAGTCTTTTCCCCATTGCTTGCTTTTGTCATATTTGTCTAAAAACAGATGGTTGTAGAGTGAAGCCTTATTTATGGGCTATTATGTTCCATTGTTCTGTGTGCCTGTTTTTTATGCCAGTACCATGCTGTTTTGGTTACTGTAGCCCTGTAGTGTAGTTTGAAGTTGGGTGATGTGATGCCTCCAGCTTTGTACTTTTTGCTTAGGATTACCTTGGCTATGCAGGCTCCTTCAATTTTTTTTCTTTTCTTCTTTTTTTGGTCCTACATGAATTTAAAACTAGTTTTTTCTAGTTCTGCGAAGAATGTCACTGGTAGTTTGATAGGAATAGCATTGAATCTGTAAATTGCAATGGGCAGTATGGCCATTTTAATGATAGTGATTTTTCCTATCCATGAGCATGGGATGTTTTTCCATTTGTTTGTGTCTTTTCTGATTGCTTTGAAAAGTGTTTTGTAATTATCATTGTAGAGATATTTCACCTCCTTGGTTAGCTGTATGAGCAGGTATTTTGTCCTTTGTGTGGCAATTGTGCATGAGACTGTCTTCCTGATTTGGCTCTTGCTGTGGCTGTTGTTGGTGTATAGGAATGGTAGTGATTTTCTACATTGACTTTGTATCCTGAAACTTTGCTAAAGTTGTTTATCAGCTGAAGGAGTTTTTGGGCCAAGACTATGGGGTTTTCTAGATATAGAATCATATTGTCTACAAACAGGAATAGTTTGACTTCCTCTCTTCCTATTTGGATGTCCTTTATTTCTTTCTCTTGCGTGACTGCTCTGGCCAGGACTTCCAGGACTGTGTTGAATAGCAGTGGTGAGAGAGAGCATCCTTGCCTTGTGCTGGTTTTCAAGGAGAATGCTTCCAGATTTTGCCCATTCAGTATGAGGCTGGCTGTGGGTTTGTCAAAGACAGCTCTTATTATTTCGAGGTATGTTCCTTCAATAACTAGTTTATTGAAAGTTTTCAACATGAAGGAATGTTGAGTTTTTTGTTTTTTGTTTTGAGATGGAGTCTCGCTCTGTCACCCAGGCTGGAGTGCAGTGGCATGATCTCGGCTCACTGCAAGCTCTGCCTCCCGGGTTCATGCCATTCTCCTGCCTCAGCCTCCCCAGTAGCTGGGACTACAGGTGCAAGCTGCCACATCCAGCTAAATTTTGTATTTTTAGTAGAGAAGGGGTTTCACCGTGTTAGCCAGGATGGTCTCGATCTCCTGACCTTGTGATCCGCCAACCTCGGCCTCTCAAAGTGCTGGGATTACAGGCGTGAAACACCATGCCCAGACGGAATGTTGAGTTTTATAAAAAGCCTTTTCTGCATTATCTATTGAGATCATCATGTGGATTTGTCTTTAGTTGTGTTTATGTGATGAATCACATATCTTGATTTGTGTTTGTTGAGCCAACCTTGCATCCCAGGGATGAAACCTACTTGATTGCAGTGGATTAGCTTTTTGTTGTGCTGCTAGATTTTGTGTGCAACTATATTGTTGAGGATTTTTGCACTGATGTTCAGGGATATTGGCCTGAAATTTTCTTTTTTTGTTGTTGTGGTGTCTCTGCCAGGTTTTGGTATCAGGATAATGCTGGCCTCATAGAATGAGTTGGGAAGGAGTCTCTCCTCCTCAAATTTCTGGAATAGTTTCAGTAAGAATGGTGTCATCCCTTCTTTGTACATCTGGTAGAATTCGGCTGTGAATCCATCTGGTCCTGGGCTTTTTTTGGTTGGTAGGCTATTTATTACCGATTCAACTTTGGAGCTTGTTATCGGTCTGTTCAGCAAATCCGTTTCTTCCTGGTTCAGTCTTGGGAGGGTGTATGTGAATTTATTTTTATATTTCTTAGCTCTCTCTGCTGAAAAGATGTATAAACAATGACCACCAGATGTGGTGGCTTGCACCTGTAATCCCAGCTACTCAGGAGGCTGAGGCAGGAAGATTGCTCGAGCCCAGGAGATCAAGGCTTCAGTCAGCCATGATTGTCCCAGTGCACTGTAGCCTGGGCACAGAGTCAGACCTATCTCTTAGGAGTCCCCAACCACCAGGCCATGGACAGGTACCAGTCTATGGAACCAGGTTGCACTGTTAGGAACTAGGCCACACAGCATGAGGTGAGCAGTGGGTGAGCAAATGTTACCACCTGAACTCTGTCTCCTGTCAGATCATCATTGGCATTAGATTCTCATAGGAGTGCAATGCAAACCCTATTGTGAACTGCACATGGGAGGAATCTAAGTTGCACTCTCCTTATGAGAATCTAACGCATGATGATCTGAGATGGAACAGTTTCATCCTGGAATCATCCACCTCATCCCCTGAGTCTGGAAAAATTGTCTTCTACAAAACCTGTCCCTGGTGCCAAAAATGTTGGACAACACTGTCTTATAGATAGGTAGGTAGGTAGGTAGATAGATAGATAGATAGATAGATAGATAGATAGATAGATAGATAGATAGATAGATATAGAGAGATAGAATAAAGGGCTAGTGGGAAAAAACAGTTATCAAAAGTAACAATAAGTATCTTTTCCACCAAGATTGTGGTATTGAGATACCATTACGAATTAATAGAAACAAGTGACATACGTAGAATGGCTGATCCTAAGTTTGAAACAAGGAATGTATAAAATGAACCGGAAACATTGTGTCATACTAGGTAATAAAAAAGCTTTTAAAGACTAGAGTCTTGTTAAAGGACTCAGGAGCCAACTTGTCAACACTCCCATTACTCAACTATGAAACAGTAGGTGCTTCAGTGACAACAATATTTGAAATGGATTGAAACCCATCAAATATATTTAAGTTCAAGAGTTCATAATGATATTGTAAAGAGAAAAGAATTACTCAGTTTAAGAGGATGATGAGGAGCCAATTCATTTCCTTGAAAACTGATAAGTACACACAGAGAAAGCCTCAAACATTTACATTGTCTCTTCAATATAAACGGTATCAATTAATAACCAAATAATGGATGGGGAAACTATCTTTTTTTAAAAGTATTCCAACTGTGTTAGTCAACTCAGCCTACTAAAACAAAATATTGTAGACCGAGTGGCTTAAACAACAGAAAATTATTTTTTTTAACTCTTCTCAAGGCTGTGAGATCAAGGTTCTGGCAAAGTCTGGTTTCTGGTGAGGGGTCTCTTCCTGGCTTGCAGATGTCTACTTTTCTGCTGTCTTTACATGGCAGGGAGTGAATGAACTCTCTGGTGTCTCTTTTTATAAGGACACTAATAATATCAATTAGAGTTCCACCTTTATGACCTCATTTAACCTTAATTACTTCCTTACTCCATATACAGTGACCTTGCAGTTTGGGATTCAACATATGAATTTTGAGGGACACAACTCAGTCCACAACACCAACTAATAAATGAAAAAAATGTTACATTAGAATATCACTACTTTTCTATAAGTTTTTTTTTTATTTCAATAGCTTTAGGGGTACAAGTGGTTTTTGGTTACATAGATGAATTGTATACTGGCAAAGTCTGGGATTTTATTGTACTCCAACACCCAAACAATGTATATTGTACAGAGTATGTAGTTTTTTTTTTTTTTAATCCCTCACCCAATCCCCACTTCTGAGTATCCAAAGTCCATTCTGTATGCCTTTGCGTACCCACAGTTTAGCTCCCACTTACAAGTGGGAATATAGAGTATTTGATTTTCCATTCCTGAATTACATCACTTAAAATAATGGCCTCCAGCTTCATCCAAGTTGCTGCAAAAGACACTATTTCATTCCTTTTTTTGTGGTTGAATAGTATTCCATGATGTATATATACCATATTTTCTTTACTCCTTGGTTGATGGGCACTTAGGTTGGTTCCATATCTTTGAATTGTGCTGCAGTAAACATATGCGTGCACATGTCTTTTTCATACAATGACTTATTTTCCTTTAGACAGACACCCAGTAGTGGGATTGTTGGATCGGATGGTAGGTCTACTTTGAGTTCTTTGAGAAATCTCCCTACTGCTTTCCATAGAGGTTGTACTAATTTATATTCCCACCAGCAGTGTAGAAGTGTTCCCTTTTCACCACATCCATGCCAACATCTGTTGTTTTCTGACTTTTTAATACTGGCCATTCTAGCTGGGGTAAGGTGGCACTTCATTGCGGTTTTAATTTACATTTACATGATGATTAGTGATATTGAGCATGTTTTCATGTTTCTTGGCCATTTGCATATCTTCTTTTGAAGACAGAAATGTCTATTCATGTCATTTGCCCACATTTTGATGGCATTATTTGATTTTTTTCTTGCTGATTTGTTTGAGTTCCTTGTAGATTGTGGCTATTAGTCTTTTATCAGATGCATAGTTTACAACTATTTTCTCCCATTCTGTAGGTTGTCTGTTCACTCTGTTGATTATTTTTTTCCTATGCAGAAGCTTTTAATTTAAATAGGTCCCATTTATTTATTTTTGTTTTTGTTACATTTGCTTTTGGGATCTGAGTCATAAATTATTTGCCTAGGTCAACGTCCAGAAGAGTTTTTCCTATGTTTTCTTCTAAAATTGAATAGTTTCAGGTCTTAAATTTAAGTCTTTAATCTATCTTGAGTTAATTTTTGTATATGGTGAGATTTAGGGATCCAGTTTCATTCTTCTACATGCAGATATCCAATTTTCCCAGCACCATATATTGAATAGGGAGTCCTTTTCCATTGTATGTTTTTGTCTGCTTCATACAAGATGGGCTGGTTGTATTTGTCTTTATTTCTGAGTTCTCTATTCTCTTCAATTTGTTATATGCCTACTTTTGTACAGTCCATACTGTTTTGATTACTGTAGCCTTATAGTATAATTTGAAGTCAGGTAGTGTGATGCCTCCAGATTTTTTCTTTTTGCTTAGGATTGCTTTGGCTATGCAGGCTCTTTTTTAGTTCCATATGAATTTTGGGATTGTTTTTTCTAATTCTGTGAAAACTGACATTGGTATTTTGATAGGTATTGCATTGAATCTGTAGATTGCTTTGGACGGTATGGTCATTTTCACAATATTGACTTCTCCAATCCATGAGCCATTGTTCTTGTCATCTATGATTTCTTCAGCAGTGTTTTGTCATTAACCTTGTAAAGATCTTTCACCTCCTTGGTTAAGTATATTTCTAGGTGTTTTGCTTTTTGTAGCTGTTGTAAAAGGGACTGAGTTCTTGATTTGATTCTCAACTTCTTCATTGTTGGTGCATAGCAGTGCTACTAATTTGTATACATTGATTTTGTAACCTGAGACTTTACTGAATTATTTTATCAAACCTAGGAGGCTTTTGAAGGAGCCTTTAGGGTTTTCTAGGTATAACATTATATCATTGACAAACAGAGATACTTTGGCTTCCTCCTTTCCAATTTGGATGCTCTTTATTTCTTTCTCTTGCTTAATTGCTCTAGCTAGGACTTCAAGTACTATGCTGAAGAGAAGTGGTGAATGTGGTGGGCATCCTTATCTTGTTCAAGTTCTTACGAAGAATGCTTTCAACTTTTCCTCACTCAGTATGACATTGGCAGAGAATATCACTACTTTTCAAACTGAGTTAACGAATACTGTCATTAATCACCAATAGCAACTACTATCACAGAAAGAGAGATAATCACACATTATCTGCCCCATATATGACTGTCAGACACCACTTATAATCTTGCCAGATATCAAAACTAAGTCTGATCAAGCCACTAGATCCAGCTGCCAATATGTAGAAAATATAAATGGCAGGAAAAAAATGCTAAACTGCACCTTGAGTTTGCAGTCAGAAAAGTCTAGAAAGTGAGATGCTCTGTAAGTCAGATGGCATAGGTTCTTCGAAGATTAATCATAAAGAAAGGTAAGGGATGAGGGGGCTGGGCACAGTGGCTCATGCCTGTAATCCCAGCACTTTGGGAGGCCGAGGCAGGTGGATCACAAGGTCAGGAGATCGAGACCATCCTGGCTAACACAGTGAAACACTGTCTCTACTAAAAATACAAAAAATTAGCCGGGCACGGTGGCATGCGCCTGTAGTCCCAGCTACTTGGGAGGCTGAGGCAGGAGAATGGTGTGAAACCAGGAGACAGAGCTTGCAATGAGCTGAGATGGCGCCACTGCACTCCAGCCTGGGTGATACTGCGAGACTCCGTCTCAAAAAAAAAGAAAAGAAAAGTAAGGGATAGAGGGAAAGCCTATACATTTAAGAGATACTTAAAAGACATATCAAAGTTTTCTAAATGCACAAGAATAAAACAATAATACCTAGAAATGCAAATTTGGGTGATTAAACCATAAAAAGTCCAAAGAAAGTCAAGACAATGTTTATTTCTATGGGGCAATTGGGTTGGGATTAGGATGTGGTCCACAAAAGGAGCTTTTGGGGTGGGTAGCATAGTTCTTCTTTCTTGACCTGGATGTTAGTTACAAAGGCATTTACTCGGTAATAATTTATTAAACCATATATTGTGTGTGTACTTTCTAAACCTGTCTTTATTTTTAAATGAAAAAAAATATGTTTTAAATTTCAGGCAAAGGACTACACAAAAAACTATTACCTTCCAGGATACCTGATGTGGAACAACAGTAACATGAACTCCAATTCCACTGTCAGAATTATAATGTTCACCTGGATCTCTGCATATTGCCTGCTACCAGCTACCCTGGTTCTTGTACTCAACTCACCTATGAATGATAGCTTCCACACTCTCAACCATGCTGACTACCCAGATATCTGAATTAACATATTGCCTGCTACTGAGACCCATTGGTCTATAACCTGGCTGTAGTCTATACTCTCTAGGTTCTGTCCATGTTTACTGTACATCTGGATTAAAAGAAAAAAAAGCAGAAGTGATACTTCAATTTGCTCCACCATAGGAGTTCATTTCCTTCTCCCTTGGTTTCCTACCTCTCAAATAGTCAAAGGGAAATAAGGAAACAAGAAGAACTCAACGAAACTTGGATGACCAAAAAAAAAAGAGACAATTTAACTGTAGTGCTTTCCATACATTTTCAAACTGCCAAATTCCCAAATTACAAAAAGCACTAAGACATGAAATGTCCCCCCAAAATTATATAATAGTAATATGCAACTGAAAGGTCATTGACACAACTATGTCATGACTAAAGGTAACTTTATCATGCTTCTTCACTTGCAGCACAATTGTTAGGAGATGGCTTTCTGACTAGGACCAAAGTTTTCCAAGGAAAATACCACAATACTTAGAGTGTACCTAATAATGAGCAGATGAAATGAAATCACAAGGAGATAATATCTGTTCAGCAGTCGATTGCCTAGGCCCTCTCACAAACTAAGTAACTTGCCCTATACTGCTCTCTGGCCTAAAGGTACATTATTCAATTTAGTACCTTATCAAAACAGCAAAAAGGGGGTTGTACAAGCAATGTACCTTTAGTTCAGAAGTGAAAATAACAGTGATAAGGTAAAACATTTTTGAAACACAAGACATCCATTCCAGGTGAAAGAAATGATGCACATGTGGTTTAAGGGAAGGATGATGGGGTAAAAAAGGAGGAGTATTATGGATTAGGAAATAATGGGAGGAAGTCAGCCTTATACACTAGACAATAGTGATTCTCAAACATCCATGTATTATGAATCAGAGCAAAGAAGAAGATATTGCTCTTCTCCTTCATTTCTTCATAATTTTCTCATTGCCTCATTATTTGTCCCTAGTGTCATTTAATCTCTCACAGATTTACCTAACAATAAATTATTTTGGATACACAACCAAAGAGGAACACTCTGAAATCATTCAAATTCAGGAATTAGGAAAACTTTTTCACCCTATATCTAATAAATACATCTTTTAATTTTTCTCTAATTATTTTGTTTCTTATCTCTCTCTCCACCTCCCAACATCCTCTCATTCTTCATCGGTCCTCTGTTCCCTCTCCTCTTGCCATACTCATCACTCATTGGTTGGTCTGAAATGCATGTGTGTATATACATATATATGCATGCACTTTTAAAAACTCTTCTAGATATTTTTTGTCCTCTCAGTGTTATTTCTAAAGTTTATAAACTGTACAAGGCCATACAAGAAGTTAAAAAGTTTAGGCAACACCTCTAAGTTGTCACCTATTTAATAATCTAACAAGCACCCAATAAAGTATCCATGCCTTTTTTCCAGTATTTCTTGAGACTCTGAGCAATAGAGGCTATTTCTTAATTGTCCTGAAAAACTGGAGCAATCACAATGGATTACATGTCTAAAATTTTTACTTTATTCTATCATCGCCCACATTAACCAACTTTGGCTGGATAATTCTTCAAAGTAATTTTCATCTCCCTTTTCCCTATCAAGCAACTTTAAAAATTCAAGCCAAATTCTTCCAGTGTCACCTGACATTGCGTAGCCTTCAATGTTCTAAACGAAAGGGAAAAATGCATTTTGCTGTGACAATTTTCATTTATTTTAAGACTTTTGAAGAAGAAAAACATAAAACCTGGACCTCGTCCCAAAAAGCATAAGTGCCCCATTTGGCAATTCTCATGGGAGCCTGAAAGACTGCACCTCCTCCGACATCATTTCATGTTCTGCTCTTGGGTGGTGGGGGGATCACAAACATGAACATTGCTATAATTTTAATTACCATGTAGTATTTTGGTAATTTCCCTACCTGCCTGTGCTAGCTTAAGAAATTATTCATTTTTTAATTCTCAAGAATGAAAACAGTTCAGGTTTTTACTTTCTGATTATAGAGTAACACTCCTGGTCTGAAAATAATAGGAATACTGAAAACTGTGAAAGAAAGTAAAAAGTGCCCTTACTCCCAACATCCAAAGCTAAACACTGTTAATGTACTGATATATTTAATTCTAGAGCCCGTCAGTCTCCCTGCCTCTCTTAGTGGGTCTATGTGTGTAGGTATGCATATGTACATTTTTATACATACATGTATTTATTACGTATGTATACTATGTATGCAATATACTGTATTATGCGTACTTCATATTATATATGAATGTATACATATATTTGTATACAAATACACATATACACACAGATGTATGAGAAAAAAGTAACAGTTACGGGGACTAGTTGCATATATTACAGTATGTTTATTCAAATGAGTATTATGCAACTGTGAAAAATCTTGGTTTTGAAAAATATTTAACGAAATAGAAAAGTGCGGGGGTGGAGCAACATGGCCGAATAGGAAGAGCTCCAGTCTCCAGCTCCCAGCGCGAGCGACACAGAAGACAGGTGATTTCTGCATTTTCAACTGAGGTATTGGGGTCATCTCACTGGGGAGTGCCGGACAATCAGTGCTGGTCAGCTGTTGTAGCCCGAACAGCGAAACCTGAAGTGGGGCGAGGCATCGCCTCACCTGGGAAGTGCAAGGGGGAAGGGAATCCCTTTTCCTAGCCAGGGGAACTGAGACACACAACACCTGGAAAATCGGGTAACTCCCACCCCAATACTGCGCTTTAAGCAAACAGGCACACCAGGATATTATATCCCACAGCTGGCCGGGAGGGTCCCACACCCACAGAGCCTTCCTCATTGCTAGCACAGCAGTCTGCAATCTAACTGCAAGGCAGCAGCGAGGCTGGGGGAGGGGCGCCCGCCATTGCTGAGGCTTAAGTAGGTAAACAAAGCCCTGGGAAGATCGAACTGGGTGGAGCTCAAAGCAGCTCAAGGAGCCCTGCCTGTCTGGGGACAGGGCACAGCTAAACAAACAAACAACAAAAGCAGCAGAAACCTCTGAAAACGCAAACGACTCCCTCTCACAGCTTTGAAGAGAGCAGTGAATCTCCCAACACGGAGGTTGAGATCTGAGAACGGACAGACTGCCTGCTCAAATGGGTCCCTGACTCCTGAGTAGCCGAACTGGGAGACATACTCCACTAGGGGCAGACCGACACCCCATGCCTCACACAATGGAGTGCACCCCTGAGAGGAAGCTTCCAAAGCAAGAATCAGACAGGTACACTCGCTGTTCAGCAGTCTTCTATCTTCTGCAGCCTCTGCTGCTGACACCCAGGCAAACAGGGTCTGGAGTGGACCTCAAGCAATCTCCAACAGACCTACAGCTGAGGGTCCTGACTGTTAGAAGGAAAACTAACAAACAGGAAGGACACCCACACCAAAACCCCATCAGTACGTCACCATCATTAACCACCAGAGACAGATAAAACCACAAAGATGGGGAAAAAGCAGGGCAGAAAAGTTGGAAATTCAAAGAATAAAAGCGCATCTCCCCCTCCAAAGGAATGCAGCTCATCGCCAGCAACGGATCGAAGCTGGACGGAGAATGACTTTGACAAGATGAGAGAAGAAGGCTTCAGACCATCAAACTTCTCAGAGCTACAGGAGGAATTACGTACCCAGCGCAAAGAAACTAAAAATCTGGAAAAAAGAGTGGAAGAATTGATAACCAGAATAATTGATGCAGAGGAGGACATA
>NW_012116533.1:111447-145507 GCF_000951035.1 Colobus angolensis palliatus | reverse complement strand
AAAAAAATGTTAATTAAATAAACACAATACAAAACTGTACTGCTGCACAAAGAAAAATCTAGGCCAAGACAGCTTCATTAGCCAATTCAATCAAATATTTAAGAGAAAAATACCAATACTAGAAATGCATTTTTGGAAAACGAAGGAAGAGGAAGCACATCCAAACTCATTTAGGAGGCCTGTATTACATCGATACGAAAACCAGATAAATGAATTACAAGAAAATGTAATTACATACAAATATCTCTCAAGAACACAGATCCAAAAATATTTAATAGAACATTACTAAATTGAATACAGCAACATATAAAAAGGATATTACATCTTGCTCAAATAGTATTTAATCTCCAAAATGCAACATTGGCTTAACAATAAAAATTAACAAATACAAACTTACTCATTAACAAATTAAAGGAGTAAAATTATATAATCATTGAATAAAACTCAATACCCATTCATGATAAAAAGTGTCACCAAACTAAAAATAGAAGGGAACTTCTTCAATCTGATGACGTGCATGTAAAATACATACTTATTACATAATACTTAATAGTGAAATACTGAAGTTTTTCCTCCTTATGATTGGGAAACAGACAAAAATATCTTATCTCATCACTTTTATTTACCATTTTGCCATTAAGCTCATCCACAGCAATTAGATAAGGAAAAATGCAAAATAACTGATAAGGGAAGAGCAAAATAGTCTCTTATTTGAAGATAATGTGATTATTAAATGTAGAAACTTCTAAGTAATCTTTAGAAAGCTATAAAATTTAAACAAGTAAATTTTGTATACTCACCGTATAAATGTGTTTATAAAACTCAAGTTAGTAAATCAGTTATCATTATAAAATGAAAAATTTTATACTAATACCATTTACAATGGCATCCAAAGTCATAAATTACTTAGAGATAAAATTAGTGAAAGATGTGCAAAACCTATGCAATGAAAATGATAAAAACATTGCTGAGAAAAATTAAATGTAATGTAAAGTAAATATACACCTATTAAGTAAATCGAAATATATACTAGACTCATATACTGGAGATGAAATATTCTTTAGTTAACAATCTTCCCAAAATTTATCCATAGATTCACTACAACACCCATCAAAATCATCAGAGATATTGTAAAAATTGACGTGATTATATAGTTTATATAGAAATGGAAAAAACATAATCTATCCAAAATAATATTGAAAAGAGGAAGAAAGTTTTAATATTTACTATTTAATATTTACTCTACCTTATTTTAAGACTCACTATACAATACCAAGACAGTGTGGTATTACTGAATGAACAGGTCAGTCAAACAAAATGGAGAATCCAAAATTAGACACAGACAAATAAAGTCAAATGATCTTTGAAAATGGTAACACAAAAGTTCACTGGGAAAGGAAATCTCTCCAATAAATTTTGATGAAACAACAGTATACTCATATTTTAAAACAGAAACGTCAACCTCTAATTCACACCATTCAAAAATTACTTCACGATCAAAGATGTTCTTAAATATAAAATACTTTAAAGCTTCTAGAAAAAACAACAAGAAATAGCTTTGTGACCCTGGCATAGGAAAATATTTGGTAGGCAGCAGAAAGCACAAATAATGAAAGAATGATAAACTAGATTCATTAAAATGTAAAACACCTGCTCATCAAAAAATCATTAAGAAAAAGAATAAGTCAGCAACAAACGAAGAAAACTTTTGTGAAATGTATCTATAATAAAGAACTGGTATCCATAATATATAAAAAAACAGGTAAACTCATTATGAAATGACATTTTTTAGCTTAAAGATATAGAGAGCTAGAAAGATGTTACTCCTGAACTTGCAATACGAAAAAAGTCAAGCAGGTTTCAGAGTAACAATTTTTCTTGGACCTATCAGAGATAATAGAGATCACAGCAAAGAATCAGCCCAAAACCTCCAGAGAGAAATAGGTCCAGAGCATTTCCTTACTTATAAACAAATTGAATACTGAATGACAATATTGAATGCAATACAGAATACAAGCAGGTAGGAAGATTCAGTTAGACATTTCAACTAATTGCTAAAGGCCAGGTGTGGGCTACTATGATAATGTGAAACTTCCAGGGCCCACAAACATAGAGGAACTCACACTCTCTAACAGCTTTTTCCAGGAACCCCTCCAGGCTCTCTGGTGAAAATAGAAAATGATGCAGTCACTTGAGAAAACAGGATGTTAGGTCCCCAAATGATTACACATAGAGTTACCACATCACGTGGAAATCTAATTCTAGGTATATACCCAAGATAAAAATATATATATATCTATATAAAAACTTTTACACAAATATTCATAGCAGCATTCTTTCTAATAGCCAAATGAGGAAACAACTTGAATGCCCATCAACTTATAAACCGATAACCAAAACGTGGTATATCCATACAATGTAATGTGATTCAGTGATGAAAATGAATCTAATAATGATTCATGTTACAACATGGCTGAACTTTGTAAACATTCTGCTAAGTGAAAGAAGCTAATCACAAAATACCATGTATTGTGTAATTCAATTTCTACGAAATGTCCAGAATAGGCAAATCTATAGAGACAGTGAGCAGGTTAGTGGTTGCCAAGATTTGGGGGATTATGGGAGAGTTACTGATAATAGGTATGGGATTTCTCTATGGAGTGATTAAAATGCTTAAAATTTAGACTGTGCGTATGATTGTACAGCTCTGTGAATATGCTAATGAACACTGATTTATACATTTTAAATTGGTGAACCACAAGTCAATAAAGCTTTCTTCAAAAAGAAATGACTATCAAAAAACAAAGTTGTAATAGTGATATTAACCGTTGACACTATAGAATAAGAAACATAATCCAAGAGAAAGAGGAAACATACATAACAGTAAAGTGATCAATTATCCAAGAGGATATAATATTTGAATGTATATACAACAGAGCTTCAAAACGTGAGGCAAAACCTGTCAGAAATAAAAGGAAAAAAAACACAAACACACAACTGTATTTTGTGACTTCATCAGTTCTCTCTCAGTAATTAATAGAAAAAAACATTAAGAAATCAGTAAGGATATGATAACATAAGTAATACTGTCAACCAATTTGATATAGAATATTCCATCCAGCCAGAATGCACATTCTCTCAAATGCATATAGAACACACGCCAAGATAGAACATATTCTGGGACATAAAAAAACAAGATAAATTTAAAAGAATAGCAATCATACAAAGTATATAATCTGATCAAAACAGAGTTGAACTAGAAATCAAAAAGAGAATGATATTGAGAAGATCCCCAAATATTTGCAAATGAAACAAGACACTTCTAAGTATTAACATATGAGTCAAAGTAAAATTATTGAAAAAAACTGTTTTGAGTAAGTTAAAATGAAAACAAAAACATAACATGTCAAAAATGAGTGGTGTGTAGCTAAAATGTTCTCAGAGGGAAACTTATTACATTAAATGCATACATTAGAAGAAATGTCTCAATTCAATAATTTAAAGCTACATCCTGAGAAACTGGACAGGAAAAAACAAAACGAAACCATTCACAGAGAGTTTTGGCAGAAACACTGCAAAGCAGGGAAAGCAAATCCATATCCCAGTTGTCTGTTCCATTAATGACAAAATGCTGCCCCTTCCATGATAGAAGGGGTCCGATGTAATCAACCTCCCACCAGAGAGCTGGCTGATCACTCCGGGCAATGTTGCCTTATCTGGAACTCAGTGTTGGTCTCTGCTACTGGCAGATTGGGCATTCAGCAATGGCTATAACCAGCTGGGTCTTGGTGAGTGGAAGTCCATGATGCTGAACCCATGCATAATCTCCATCTCTGCCATCATGGCCACTTTGCTCATGAACCCACTGGGCAATGACAGGAGTGGCTGGGAAAGAGACTGACTGATAGCCATAGAATGGGTCATCCTATCCACTTGGCTATTAAAATCCTCCTCTGCTGAGGTTTCCCTTTGATGAGACACAATTATCTTCATGCTTTTTGCCCATTCAGGGAGGTCTAGTCACATATCTCTTCTCCAAATTTCTTGGTCACCAATTTCTCAATAATGTTCTTTCCATGTATATCCTCTTACATGAAATGCATGATCGTGTCTTTTGTCTATTTTCTAATGGGATTTGGGGGGTTTTATTGAACTGATAAGTTCTGAGCGTTTTAAAAATATATATTCTAAATAATAATCTTTTATTGGATACGTGTTTTGCAAATATTTTCTCCGTTTATAGCTAGTGTTTTCATCCTCTTAACAAGGACTTTCACAGAACAAACATTTTTAAATTCTGATTATTTCATAAACTAGGCTTTTGGTATCATGTCTACGAATTCTTCATCTAGCTCTAGGTGATGATTTTATTTTTTTCTAAAAGTTGTATTATTTTCTTTTTATATTTAAACCCATGATCCATTCTGAGTTAACTTTTTTGTAAGGTGTGAGGCTTAGGTCAAGGTTCGTCTTTTTGTCTATGGATGTTTAATTGTTCCAGAATCATTTGTTGAAAAAAAAAGTTATTCTTCCTCTATTAAATTGCTTTTGCTCCTTTGTCAAAAAGGAGCTGGGCATATTGTAAAGGTCTATTTCTTAATTCTCCCTTCTATCATATTGATCTATGTGTCTATTCCTTCTCTATTACTGCAAAAGTATTAATTAACTACAGCTATATAGTAGGTCGTAATATCATGTAGAGTGATTCCTCCCACTATATTCTTTTTCAATATTCATGACTCAGTCTTTAAGCATCTTTTCCAAACCCAGGGCCTGAATGCATCAAGTGAAAGTCTAAGTATTCATCCCCAAAGACACAGAATCATGGAGCTGAAGATAATGAGACGATGAAAAATGCTAAATTTTATGTTAACTGCACAAAATTTGCAGTATTTCTTCAGTATAGAATCTGCCTCTAATATATCTTAAAACATATAGGCATTTTAAGAACTTGTGAGTGATTCAATGTTCAAACATTCACTTAGAAAAACAATCATTTCCACATAAACCTCCCTCTGCGCTACCTAACTTAGAAATCCACTGAAAGAAAAAATTAGGCCTTTAATTTACAAAACCAAAAGTCCTCCTGGAAGTAAATGTTTATGGCGTGGTGGAATACAAACTAAGAAAATGGTATGACATACGTGTTAAAACTTGAAATATTTTCTTGCATATAAAATATTTGAGGAACTCAAAGTAAAAAAGTATAGAAAGAAGAACCAAATTCCTGTTACCTCCTGCCCCTTGTTCTAATTGTATTACATCTTTTCTTATGGATATTTTTTCCTCTTTTGCTCTTTCTATCACCCATTTGTCATTAGGATACTTTTTATAAAATGCTGACCTACAAGAAAATCCATGTGCCAGAGTGATGCTTTTTTCTAGAATAATCATTTCAAACAATTAAATTATGGGCCACCTGAAAGAAGCATCTTTTATTCAGTCTCAATAATGCTAGATCTGTTTGGACCTGCAGAGAAATTCTTAAGAACTACACAAATAACTCAGTATTACAATAGTTTAGGTCAAAAAACAGTACTTAAATATAGCCTTGTATTTAAATTTTAATTTATGAAAACAAGAAAAAGTATTGTAGACTCAAATAGTTGCAATCTATTTTCTTGTGGAAATTTGTATCATTTTCTGTGCATCAGGCAATATCAAAATAAACAAAGTTACCAAAGCATAATCACAATTTAGCATCTTATTTTAAGGTCTTTCAGGCACGGCTTTGACCCTTTCCGAGCAAAATATGAATATACAGAACCATTAAGAATGAAAATTGATTAAATGTCCAAGAACATTTAAAAGATACCATTAGCTACATACATTTTTTCTTCTTTTTAGATTTGAGATACAAAGTAAGCCGTATAAATGCTGGTTAACTCTCCCATTCATGTGCTGAGCTCCATCAAGAGAAATATGGTACTACAGTTGATGGCTATGTAGATCCAAGAATTAGGTCCCTATAATCCCTGTATAAGCAAGAAGCTACATTATCCATTAATTTATTATTTTTTTGGAAAAACAGAACTGAAGTTAAATAGCAGCATATCTATTCCCTTATGATTTCTACTAACAACATGATTCACCAACATGAGATATGTAAATAAAAACCATTATAAAAAAGAAGCATCTTACTCACTAAACTTCATTTCTTCAAAGAAGGCTTAATTAAGAAAAAAGTTAACTTACCTTTAGGCTGTCCCAGTATATTTCCTAAATGATAACTACCTGAGTTGGCAACTTATGAAGTAATATTACTTTTCTCTTTGACATCATTCATTTTTCCTTTGAACTTATTCTATTGAAGTCACTTCAAATGCATGGACTGTACTTAGTTAATAAAATTGAGAGTCTTTCCCCATGGTATTCTCTGTTTTCTAATGAATGAAATCTCTAAAATGGATGCACAATGCCAGACTCACTTATTGAATTCCTCTCTATACTTGCTTATAAATATATCATTTTAAAAACTCTTTGGCCCTTTGCTAAGTCTTTATAACCACTAAGGGTCTATAGTTAAAACAGTATAAAAACTAAATACTCATTTTTTAATATAGCTATACAATGATTTCTTCATAAAGATGAAAATGATAGTCAACTGTACTTAATATTCAGCAAATAAAAATATCCAGCACAAAGCCCAAGTAAGACATCCAGGCACTGAGAATTGGGCTATCTGCTTGGAAGAAAGAGAAACATAGCAGATCCAGGTACTATTTGGGAAAGAGTTCATACATACCATTTTATCTAAAGTCAGAGACCAGAAAATCCTATAAAAGACTCAATGATTTTCTGCAGTTGAACAAAACTCATTAATTCATTTGCTCATAGGAAATAACTTAGCTTCCATATATCACATAACACAAGATAAAACTAAAACTAAAATTTAACTTCAGGTTATAATGCAATAAAAATGGCCAGACATTTTTGTAACAGCTATCCATCTCTATAAAAGCATGTTTTACTAATAAATGGGGATCCTCTAGTCATGCTCAACATTCAATTTGTCCATTTTACTTGTTCAATTATATAGCAGATTAATGACTCTCCCATACTGCAATTTCCATCCTTCCTTTTTGCCTTTAAAGATGAGTGCTACCCAACATGGCACATGTATACATATGTAACAAACATGCACATTGTGCACATGTATGCTAGAACTTAAAGTATAAAAAAAAGATTAAAATAACTGCATTATAGATAAAAAAAAAAAGGATGACTGCTACATGACATTGTTAAAAATGAAAAAAATCTTCAAAAAGGATCAAAGACCTAATGTAAGAGTTAAAACTAAAAAACTCTTAGAAGAAAACATAAGGATAAGTTTCACAACATTCAATTTGGCAACGATGTACTGAATATAACACCAAAATCCAGACAACGAAAGTAAAAATAGATAAACCAGACAACATCGAAACTAAAACTTCTCAACATAGTGAAAAGGCAACTTATGGAATGTGAGGAGATATGTGTAAATAATATATCTGATAAGGGGTTAATACCCATAATATATAAAGAACTCCTACAACTCAACAACAACAAAACAACTTGATTTTAAAAATAGACAAAGACCGTAAATAGACATTTCTCCAAAGAAGATAGAGAAATGGTCAATAGGCACATGCAAAGATGCCTGCCATCAGTAATCATCAGAGAAATGCAAATCAAAACCAAGATGGGATACCATCTCACACCAATTAGGATGACTACTATATAAAAAAAATGTTGGCAAGGATGTAGAGAAATTGAAACCCTTGTGCACCGTTGTTTGGAATATAAAACGGTGCAGCTGCTAAGGTAAATAGTATGGCAGTTCCTCAAAATATTAAGAATAAAATTACCATATGATCCAACAATTTCACTTCTGGTTATATACCCCAAATAACTGAAATCAGGTTCTCAAAGAGACATCTGTACATCTCTAATTAGGTTGACATCATTCTAATGTCTTAATTATTTGCACATGGTTCTCTTTATGCATATTTAAGAAAGCTGATTCAAAGTCTTTGACTAGTAAGCCTGTCTAAGCCTCCTCAGGGAAGCCAGGGGATTCTTTGGGTAATTATAGTAATTTCTTCTTTCCTATGCATAATAATTTCTTTTTAATTTGCATGGTTCATATTTTTATGAAGATAGGACATTTTGAATATTATGATGCAGCAAATCTGAAAATCAGATTCTCTTCCCTCTCCAGGGTTTGTTATTGATGCTTATTATAGTAGTTGTTTGTTTGTTTAGTGACTTTTCTAAACTAACTTTGTAAAGTCTGTATTCTTTGATGTGTGGCCACTGAAATCTATTTCATTATCTTAGTGAGCATCTAGTGATTTGAAACAGAAATATCCTAAAACGCCTGGAACAACAACAGCAAATTCCCAGTCTTTGCAGATGTGCACACCTTCAACACTCAGCCAGGAAGTTTACTATTCTGCTTTAGCCTTAAATTTCTGCTAGTTGAGACCCTGAAGATAAGCCAGAGGTGAAGGCTTAGGGTCTTCTCAGATCTTTTCTGAGCATCCACGTAGCCTTGGAGGCACATGGCCTTCGAAATTACCAGGAATATGTGGAAGCTTTTCAAAGCTCTAATTCTCCAAAGCATCTCATTTCCCAGCCTTTTTTCCTCAAGCTTTTTAGCTAGTTTACTGTTTGACCAACCTTTATCCCTGCCCCTAGGAAGTAGCAGCTAATACATTTGCCTGTAAATGTTTTCACAGATTTCTCCTCCACCCCCATAGCTGCCTCAATCTTGGAAAAGTTCTGAGTTAGGCAAAATAAAGGCAAGCCTTTTGAACTGGTCCCTCAGATTCACAACACAGGTCAAAACCAACAAACACAATTATTTAAGAATAAGGTTACTTCTACTCCCTCAGGTACTAAGAACCTGTACTCAGTGGACTAGTACAGTGAAATGTAGACTGTTGCCTTCAGAGCCACTGCCAAGCTAGAGAGCAGGGGGTGGGACCAGGGTAAGCTAAAATGCCACAAATCTCTCCTACTGAGATTTTTTTTATTATTAAGCATTTGTCTGGTTGCTGTAAACTTTTGATTAGTTTCTATAACGCCAGTAAAGTTGATTCTGAGAGTATGTGCCAGTTTATTTAGTGCATTTGTAAAAAAGATAAATTTTGGGGCTTCCCTACTCTGCCATATTTGCTGGCATCAAGCTTGATGACATCTTAAGACTTATTTTCAAGCCAAAAAAAATTAAAATAGCATTTAGTAGTTAAATCACAGAAAACAATTAATAAATGAAGTGTCACACTCTGACATGGACAAGAGATGCTCTTCAATGCAGTAGACTCCACTCTAGACGTTCCTCAGCTGCTCTCAGTTTCAGAAAGTAAGTGTCTGTGGCACAAAAGGGAAAGAACAAGTGAAAGCCTGTGTTTCCCCTTCCATATCATAATTTGAGTACCCAAGATCCTAAAATTCCTTGTCCAAATAACTCCAAGACACTTTCATGAGTATTCTACCATAAAGACACGTGCACACATGAATGTTCATTGCAGCACTGTTCACAATAGCAAAGACATTAAATCAACCTAAATCCCCTTCAGTGACAGACTGGATAAAGAAAATGTGATATGTATACACCATGTAATATTATGCAGCCATAATAAAGAACGAGATCATGTCTTTTGTGGGAACATGGATGGAGCTGGAAGCTATCATCCTTAGCAAATTAATGCAAGAACAGAAAACCAAATACTGCATGTTCTCACTTATAAGTGGGAGCTAAATTATAAGAACTTATGAACACAAAGAAGGAATCAACAGAGACTGCGGTCTACTTGAGAAGAGAGGGTGGAAGGATGAAGAGGAGCAGAAAAGATAACTATTGGGTACTGAGCTTAATTCCTGGGTGATGTAATAATACGTACAACAAATCTCGCCGGGCGCGGTGGCTCAAGCCTGTAATCCCAGCACTTTGGGAGGCCGAGACGGGCGGATCACGAGGTCAGGAGATCAAGACCATCCTGGCTAACATGGTGAAACCCCGTCTCTACTAAAAAATACAAAAAACTAGCCGGGCGAGGTGGCGGGCGCCTGTAGTCCCAGCCACTCAGGAGGCTGAGGCAGCAGAATGGCGTAAACCCGGGAGGTGGAGCTTGCAGTGAGCTGAGATCCGGCCACTGCACTCCAGCCTGGGCGACAGAGCGAGACTCTGTCTCAAAAAAAAAAAAAAAAAAAAAAAAAATCCCTATGACACGTGTTTATCTATGCAATAAACCTTCACATGTACCCCCAAACCTAAAAATAAGAAAAAATTTTAAATATTTACATTAAAATACTCATTAAAAAGTATAGCACATACAATTATGTAAAGTACATAATACTTGATAATGATAAAAAAGGCTAATTGTAAAAGGTTATATACTATATTACTCTATATAAATAACATTTTTAAATGACAAAATTTAGAGGTGGAGAACAGATTAGTGGTTGCCACGATTTAAGATGATAGCAGTCAGGGTGTGGTTATAAAAGGGCAATGTTAGATAATGCAATGTGTTGGTGAGGGTTAGGAAAACAAACAGTTATACATTGCTGGTAGGAGTGTAAATTGGATAGAACTTCCACAGAGGACATTCTGGCAATATCTATTAAAGTGACAAAGGTACAAACCATCCAATCCAACAGCTCCATTTGTAGAAATTCACCCTACAGATAGCATACATCCGAATATATGCAGTGTTGGAACTGTTTAGTATTTTAACTGTGGTGGTGGAAACATGAACATATATAGGTAATAAAATTGTACAGAACACACATACACATGAACACAAGTAAAACTGATGAAATGTGAATAAGAGTGGCAGATTATATTAATATTAGTATCCTGGTTATGATAGTAGGCAACTGTTCTGCAAGATGTTACCACTGGGAAAAAATGCACAAAGTGTATAAGGGATCTATCTCTCTATATTATTTCTTAGAACTACATATGAATCCACAAATATCTCAATAAAAATTTAAATTAAAAAACACTACCATCATTCGTAAAGCTGTTTGCTATAGAACCTTCTAAATTCCTTAATATTAGCAATGACCAGAACTCTAATTGCACATTTCAAATGGCCTATATAAATTGGGAATCTTAGTGAGATGAAACAAATAATATCCCACACTAAAGTGTCTAATCTTCCCACTTTGCTCACTAAATATTTAGAATTGCCAGTGGCTAAAATTAAAGCAGGACTCTGATGGTTAAAACTATGAACAGCTAGGAAATATGCACAATAAAAATCTGCCTCTTCACTGATATTATTACAGGAGTATTTTGAATAATTATTCTCGATACAAATTCAATAACATTAGCAGAAAGCAAACTTGGGCAGTATTAAAATAAGACTTTACATTAAAAAAAAGCAAACAATACGTGGAAAAACCTTTTTTAAAAGGCAACCTCGGAACCTCAATATAAATGTGATTCAATTCAGTTCAACAAACATTTTATAAGTCTGAAATATATGCAAAGCTCTAGACCAGTGCTAGAGGGGAATACAAATTGTATCCTCTAGAAGTTCATAATCTAGTGAGAAAAGCAGACACATAAATAAATACTGACAATACATGACAGACTTTGATAACTGCTATAATAGAGGTGATCTACAGTGCCATAGACAAAGCTTTGACAACAATTTGTTGTGTGATGCAAAAGAGTCCAGGGCCATTTATGAATCAGTCAACACATTTAAATATACACTGAACTTCTCACCTTCCTGCATTGTGGCTTAGGTATTAAGGAAGAAAATTTCAAATACACATTTCAAAGGTAAACAGACCATAATTTAAGATAACTCTGTGCAAATTCTAACACACTGGTAGCTTCCTAAATAAAGGATAATTCTATTTTTCTTGGAATATGAAAAAAATTGTAAAGTATGGTGTATATTAAGAAGTAACCAAACCACTGAGTTAAATTTCTCGAGTAATTTAAATCATTTAAAGTTACTAGGGGATGTTGGTTCATTTGTTTGTCAACTATAATATGTTAGTTGTATAATGAGTGAATTATAAAATGCTACTGAAATTTTAAAACACATAAAGTGTTCCTGTCTTATTTATTTGACCTAACTGTGCTCTTTGGAATCACTTTCATACTGCTTTGTAAAAGAATATACCCGCAGGTATAAGTTAAGGAGAAAAGACATTGTGCCTATCAATCCTGCAGCATCCCAGCCATTATAAAAAAGGAAGTTATTTTTATAAATATCACAGGATCTTAAATATATGAAAAGATGCTCAACCTTATTCAGAACAGAAATGCATATTAAAAACAGTATTTTTTACATATCATATTCATAAAAATATAACGTTTGATAATACAATGTGTTGATGAGGGTTAGGAAAACACAGTTATACATTGCTGGTATGAGTGTAAATTGGGTGCAACTTCTATAGAAGACATTCTGGCAATATCTATCAAAATGACAAAGGTCCATACCATCCAACCGAACAGCTCTATTTCTGGAAATTCACCCTACAGATAGCACACATCTGAAATGATGTATTACAAGATTACTTACTGCAGAAATGCAATAGCAAAAGACAGGAAACAAACTAAACATCCCTCAATAGGGGACTTGTTAAATAAATTATGGCATCTGTATACAAACAAACAATACTATGTAGCCATAGCTCTTTATGCACTGATATGAAATGCTCTAAAGCATAGTACAGAAAAATGTGTAAAAACAAGGGGGGGAAGAATGTGTGCACATGTTTAAAGTGCCTGTGCTTGTGTATGCATAAAATATTTATAAAAGTAAAAACACTGGTTGCCTCTGGGAAGAACTGTGGGGGTGGGCACAAAGAATGTGAGACCTTTAATTATAAATTGTAAATTTCAAATTCTGAACCACATGACTATGGTACCTAACCAAAAATAAATGTAAGAGGAAAAAACACAAAGAAGTAAAAAGAAAAATTATCAAAAGTAGCAAAACTCACCTTTCAGAGGAAATTATTACACCTAATTTCCCCTGTCTAAAAAACACCTTGGGGCAGGGTAAGAACCAAAGATACCATTTATTTCAGTCACAAAATCAGTAGCTAATCAGGCTGATGCTTAGTTTATGGTATTATGATAAGTTTCCCCACTGAAACTTCTTGATTAGCTATAAGAGCTTTCCCTTTTGGAGATCCTCCAGCTCCAAAAGACAATATTTGGTCAGATAAACAGCATTCTGGCATAAATAAATCAACATTTTGGACACAAGGGTAGTGGAATTATATTACCACATTTTAAGAGTCATTATTTTTGAATTTGTTTAGGTGGAATAAACAATCTCATTTAATTATTTTGCCTTTGAAAACATATCAGTTGGCAAACGGCTGACAAACATAGGAAAAAATGATAAACATCACTAATGATCAGGGAAATGTAAATCAAAACCACAATGTGATACCATCTCACTCCCCAAGAATGGCCATAATAAAAAAAATAAAAAAATAATAGATGTTAGTGTGAATGTGCTGAAAAGGGAACACTTTTTTTTTTTTTGAGACAGAGTTTCGCTCTTATTGCCCAGGTTGGAGTGCAATGGCACAATCTCGGCTTACCACAACCTCCATCTTCCGGGTTCAAGCGATTCTCTTGCCTCAGCCTCCTGAGTAGCTGGGATTACAGGCATGCACCACCACACTCAGCTAACTTTGTATATTTAATAGAGATGGGGTTTTCTCCATGTTGGTCAGGCTGGTCTTGAACTCCTGACCTCGGGTGATCCACCCGCCTCAGCCTCCCAAAGTGCTGGGATTACAGGTGGGTGTGAGCCACCATGCCCAGCTGAAAAAGGAACACTTCTACACTGCTGGGGGGAATGTAAACTGGTACAACCACTCGGAAAAACACTGTGGAGATTTCTTAAAGAACTAAAAGTAGATCTACCATTTGATCCAGCAATCCCACTACTGATTATCTACCCAGCGAAAAAGAAGTCATAAAAAAAAGACCTTGCACGCTTGTGTTTATAGTAGCACAATTCACAATTGCAAAAATATGGAAACTAGCCCAAATATCCACCAATCAATGGGTGGATAAAGAAAGTGTGGTGTATATATATAGCATGGAATACTACTCAGTCATGAAAAGGAATGATATAATGGCATTGGCAACAACCTGGATGGAGTTGGAGACCATTATTCTAAGTGAAGTAACAGGAATGGAAAATCAAACACTGTATGTTCTTACTCATAAGCGGAAGCTAAGCTATGAGGACGCAAAGGCATAAGAATGATACAATGGACTTTGGGGACTCAGGGGAAAGGGTGGGAGGGGCGTGAGGGATAAAAGACTGCACACTGGGTACAGTGTACACTGCTCGGGTGATGGGTGCACCAAAATCTCAGAAATTACCACTAAAGAACTTATTCAAACCAAACACCACCTGTTCCGCAAAAATCTATTCAAATAAATAAATAAATAGAAAATTAATCAATTGGGGGTGGAACAAGATGGTAGAAAAAAAGGCCCCATTGATCATCCCCGCCCTGAACACCAAATTATCTACACAAAAAGCACCTTCATAAAAAACTAAAAATTAGGTTAGCACTCACAGTACCTGGTTTTAACTTCATATTGCTGAAAGAGGCACTGGAGAGGGTAGAAAAGAGTCTTGAATCACTGACACCACCCCTTCTCTATCCACTAGCAGCAACCATGTGGATTGAGAGGGAATACATGTGCTTAGGAGAAGGAGGCTGCAGTGATAGTGAGATGTTGCACTGAACTCAATGCTGCCCTGTCACAGCAGAAAGCAAAACAAGGCTGAACGCAGCTGACACCTGCCCACAGTGGGAGCATACAAACCAGCCCTAGGCAGAGGGAATCACCCATCCCTGTGGCCAGAACTTGAGTTCCAGCAAGTCTCATCACGGCAGGCTAAATTGTACTGGGACGTTAAATAAACTTGAAAGAAAATCTAGCCCACAAAGTCTGCAAGTCTTAGTGCTGAGCTGGGCTTGGAGACAGTGGATTTGGGGGTGGGGAGGCACACGACTTACTGAGACACCAGCTGGGGCAGCTAAGGGAATGCTTGTGTCACCCCTCCCTCAACCCCAGGCTGCAAAGATCATTGGTCTACCACAGATCCCTTCCTTCCACTTGAGGAGACGAGAGGGAAGAGTAAAGAGGAGTTTTGTCTGTGTCTGCGATACTAGCTCAGACACAGTAAGATAGGGCTCCAGTCAGAGTCATGAGCACTCCATTACAGGTCCTAACCCCCAGCTGACATTTCCAGGCACACCCCAGGCCAGAAGGGAACTGGCTGTCTTGAAGAGAAGGGTCAAGTCCTGGCAGGATCCATCACTTGCAGACTACATAACCAGTAGCCCTAAAAAACCAGTAGCAATACCCAGCTACCCAGGTAGTACACCATGGGCCTTAGGTGAGACTGAGATACACAAGCTTCAGGTAAGACAATATATTCCCAGCTGTGGTGGTTACTGGAAAAATCTCCTTCTCCTTGAGGAAAGGAGAGGGAAAAGTAAAGGGGACTTTGTCTTGCACTTTAGGTACCAACTCTGCCACAGTAGGGTACAACAACAAGAGGGCTCCTGGGGTCCTCAATTCCAGGCCTTGGCTTTTGGACAGCATTTTGGGACCTGCCCTGAAACATGAGGCCCAGGCCTGGCAGCATTCACCACAAGTTGAATGAAGAGCTCTTGGGCCTTAAGTGAACATCAATGGTAGCCTAGCAGTACTCCCCGTGGGCCTGTGGTAGTGGTGACCGTGACTGAGGCTCCTCTGCCTGTGATAAGGGCAGAGAAGAGTGGGAAGGACTATGTCTCATAGATTAAGGGTCAAATCTGCTGCAGTAAAATAGAACACACCAGGTAGAGTGCAAAGATTTTTAATTCCAGTCCCTAGCTCCCTGACAGTATCTCTGGACTTGCTTGGGGCCTGGGGGAACCCGCTGCCCTGAAGAGAAGGACACAAGCCTGGATTCACCACCTACTAACTATAGAGTCCTAGGGCCTTGCACAAACATAGGTGCTAGCCAAGAAGTCGTTGCAGGGAGTCCTGGATGAGACACAGTGTGGTCCTAGCTTCAGGTCTGACCCAGAACAATCCCAGGGGTGGTGGCCACAGGGGTGCTTGTGTCAACACATCTCCAGCCCCAGGTGGTTCACTACAGAGAGATTCCTTTTGTTTGGGAGCAAATAAGGGAAGAGAACATGAATCTCTGCCTGGTAATCCAGAGAATTCTTCTGGATCTTATGCAACACCGCCAAAGTGGTACCTCTGTGACTCTGCAAGAAGCACAGCACTATTGGGCTTAGGATGTTCCCTAATGCAGATACGGCTTAAATCACAAGAGCCAGGTGCTTTTGAATACCTGGAAAGCATTCCCAGGAAGTACAGGTACAAACAAGCCTAAACTCCGAACAATAAATAACTAACTATTCAATGCGCAGTCACAGGTAAACATCTACAACCATCATGACTATCCAGGAAAACATCACCAAACTAAATAAAGCACCAGAGACCAATTCCAGAAAAATGGAGATATGTGACCATTCAGACAAAGAATTCAAAATAGATGTGATGAGGAATCTCAAAAAATTCAAACACAGAGAAGGAATTCATAATTCTACCAGATAAATTTAACATAGAGATTGAGCCGGGCGCGGTGGCTCAAGCCTGTAATCCCAGCACTTTGGGAGGCCGAGATGGGCGGATCACGAGGTCAGGAGATCGAGACCATCCTTGCTAACACGTTGAAACCCGTCTCTACTAAAAAAAATACAAAAAATTAGCCAGGCGACGTGGCGGGCGCCTGTAGTCCCAGCTACTCGGGAGGCTGAGGCAGGAGAATGGCGTCAGCCCGGGAGGCGGAGCTTGCAGTGAGCTGAGATCTGGCCACTGCACTCCAGCCTGGGCGAAAGAGCCAGACTCCATCTTAAAACAAACAAACAAACAAACAAACAAACATAGAGATTGAAATAATTTAAAAGAATCAAGCAGAAATTCTAGAGTTGAAAATGCAATTGACATATTGAAATTAAAAAGCTTCTGCATAGCAAAAAAATATATATATATATCTCAGGAACGTAAATAGAAAACCCAAAGAATGAAAGAAATAACTGCAAATTACCCATCTGACAAGAGATTAATAACCAGAGTACACAAGGAGCTCAAACAGCTGAACAAGACAAAGTCTAATAATCTGAATAAAAAGACAAAATATCTAAATAGACATTTCCCAAAAGAAGACATACAAATGGCAAACAGATATATCAAAAAGTGCTAAACATTGTTCATCAGGGAAATGCAAATGAAATATATCACCTTACCCCAGTTAAAATGGCTTTTATCCAGAAGACAGGCAACAACAAATGCTGGAAAGGATGTGGAGAAAAGGGAACGCTTGTACATTGTCAGTGGGAATGTAAATTAGTACAACCACTATGGAAAACAGTTTGGAGGTTCCTCAAAAAACAAAACAGAGCAACCATATAATCTAGCAATTCCATTCCTAGGTCGACATCTGTGATGGTTAATACTGCGTGTCAACTTGCTTAGGATTGAAGGATAAAAAGCATTGATCCTGGGTGTGTCTGTGTGGGTGTTGCCAAAAGCAATTAACATTTGAGTCAGTGGTAGATCCACCCTTAATCTGGTGGGCACAATCTAATCAGCTGCCAGTGAATATAAAGCAGGCAGAAAAACCTGAAAAGGAGAGATTGACCTAGCTTCCCAGCCTACACCTTTCTCCCGTGCTGGATGCTTCCTGCCCTTGAACATCGGACTCCAAGTTCTTCAGTTTTGGGACTTGGACTGCCTCTCCTCGCTCCTCAGGTTGCAGACAGTCTATTGTGATCGTTACGTTAATACATAATAAACTCTCCTTTACACACACACCCCCCCACACACACACACACATATATCCTATTAGTTCTGTCCGTTTAAGATAATACTGACTAATACAAATTTTGGTACCAGGAGTGGTTCTAAAGGAACAGAATATTAAGGATGGAGTTCTTTCGTTGGTTTGGGGGTTTCTGGAATTGGCTGCTTAATATGATTAGACCCGAAAATGCTAAGGACTCTACTTCAAATAGTATGGAGAACAATGAGAGTCTTTGGCATGAACTATTTAGAGAATTATGCAAAATAAATGTATTTGACATTCCTGATTCACCGCTCACTAGAAGCAAATAATTTAGTGACTCTATACATAACACATTTGTCCATATGTAGAGAACCAACGAACATAATGAAGCCAGTTGGTTGCTCCTAAGTTCAGAGGACAAAGTGATGAAAGAAAATAAGGAACTCAGGGATTCTGCCTCCTGGCTTCAGAAGCAGATACTAAGCCTCAAATCTGCTAAGACTGTCCTGAGTGAGAGTCTTCTCCCCTGTAGAGAAAGAGCTAAAATTGTGGAAAAACATACACCAGCTCTTATTCGAGTGACTGGCCTGCAATGAAAGATGCATGCACAGCCTTACCAGGTGGCTACTGTTAAAGTGAGGGCATTGATTGGAAAATAATGGGACCCTGCAACTTGGAATGGGGATGTGGGGGGGGGACCCTGATGAAGCTGGGGACATTGAGTTTGTAAACTCTGATGAACCTTTTTGGCCAGAAGAAACAGCTTCCCCATCCCCAGTAGTGGCAACATCCCCTCCCTGACCCATGCTGCCATTAGCCTTTCCACCTTTGCCTGAGGAGCTAAACCCTGCACTGCCTGAAGCAACAGTGATGGCCTCCCGTGAGGCAATTGCCAGACAAGATAATGTTGATTCTCCTCAGAAGCTACCCCCAATACCTCTGTTTGCTTCTAGACCTATAAGGAGATTAAAGTCCCAGGGGCCACTAGAGGTGAGTTTGGAAGTGTGACCCATGAGGAGGAGCACTACACTCGAAAAGAACTGTTTTAGTTCTCTAATTTATATAAAAACAGCAATCTGGAGAACAGGCATGAGAATGGATATTAAGGGTATGGGATAATGGTGGAAGGAACACAGAGTTGGATCGGGCTGAATTTGTTGATTTGGGCCCGCTATGTAGGGACTCCGCATTCAATGTTTCAGTTCGGGGAGTTAAAAATGGTTCTAATAGTTTATTTGCTTGGTTAGCTGAAATATGGATTAAAAGACGGCCCACTGTGAGCAAGATGGAAATGCCTGATCTACCTTGGTTTTATGTAGAGGAAGGGATCCAAATGTTAGGGAGATTGGGATGGTGGAGTGGATTAGTCACATTAGACCTACTCATCCAAGCTGAGAGGGTTCAGAAGATATACCCTTGACTAATGCCTTGTGAAATATATTTGTGAGGGCAGAAAATGCATCTTTAAAGAACCCTATATAAATTGCTCTTCTCTGTATGTCAGATCTAATGGTGGGAACTGCAGTCACTCAACTACAAAATTTAAATACAATGGGAATAATTGGATCCTGACGTGGCAGTGGCCAAGTGGTGGTATTCAACCACCAAAGGCAAGGTGGGTGTACCTACCGCAATGGACAGCAGAAGCAAAGCAGCAATCAGAATACTCTGACTCAGGTAGAGCTCTGGCATTGGCTAATCAATCACAGTGTTCCTACAAGTGAAACTGATAGAAAGCCTACTTCATTCCTACGTAAATTATACAAAGAGAAAAATTCTAGGTCGAATAGACAAAAGCCTAATTTGAATTATAAAAAGAGAATTGCAACCCCTCCATCGATTTCCAGACTTGAGCCAGTTTATAGACACAGAACTCCTTGAATGAAGGGGAGACTGGGTCCCCTTGAGGAAGCACCCCACTACATTACCAACAATTTATGCAGTGAATCTTTCTCCCACCCTTCCCCAAGGAGATCTCTGACCTTTTACCAGGGTAACTGTGCACTGGGGACAGGGAAATGGTTAGATATTTCGGGGACTATTGGACACTGGCTTTGAGCTGATGTTGATTCCAGGGGACCCAAAATGTCATTGTGGTCCTCCAGTTAAAGTAGGGACTTATGGAGGTCAGGTAATTAATGGAGTTTTAGCTCAGGTCCAACTTACCGTGGGTCCAGAGGGTCCCCAGACTCATTCTGTGGTCATTTCCCCAGTGCTAGAATGCATAATTGGCATAGACATACTTGGCAGCTGGCAGAACCCCCACATTGGATCCCTGACTAGCAGGGTGAGGGCTACTATGGTGGGAAAGGCCAAATGGAAGCCATTAGAGCTGCCTCTACCTAGAAAAATAGTAAGTCAAAAACAATATCGTATCTGTGGAGGGACTGTAGAGATTAGTGCCACAATGAAGGACTTGAAATATGCAGGGATGGTGATTCCCACCACATCCCCTTTCAACTCTAATTGGCCTGTGCAGAAGACAGATGCATCTTGGAGACTGACAGTGGATTATGGTAAGCTTAGCCAAGTGGTTACTCCAATTGCATCTGCTGTACCAGATGTGTTTCATTGCTTGAGCAAATTAACACATCTCCTGGTACCTAGTATGCAGCCACTGACTTGGTAAATGCCTTTTTCTCCATTCCTGTACATAAGGCCCACCCAAAGCAATTTGCCTTCAGCTGGAAAAGCCAGCAATATAGCTTTACTGTCCTACTTCAGGGGTATATCAACTCTCTGGCTTTGTGTCATAATCTTATTCAGAGAGACCTTGATCGCTTTTTGCTTCCGCAAGACATCAAATTGGTCCATTACATTGATGACATTATGCTGATTGGATCACTGAGCAAGAAATAGCAAACACGCTGGACTTATTGGTGAGACATTTGCATGCCAGAGGATAGGAAATAAATCTGACTAAAATTCCAGGAACTTCTATCTCAGTAAAATTTCTAGGGGTCCTGTAGCGTGGGACCTGTCAAGATATTCCTTCCAAGGTGAAGGAGAAGTTGCTGCATTTGGCCCCTCCTACAATCAAGAAAGAGGCACAACACCTAGTGGGTCTATTTGGATTTTGGAGCCAACACATTCCTCATTTGGGTGTGTTACTCGGGCCCATTTATCGAGTGACCCGAAAGGCTGCCAGTTTTGAGTGGGGTCCAGAACACGAGAAGGCTCTGCAACAGGTCCAGGCTGTTCTACAAGCTGCTCTACCACTTGGGCCACATGACCCAGCAGATCCAACTGTGCTTGCACTATCAGTGGCAGATAGGGATGCTGTTTGGACCCTTTGGCATGCCCCCATAGGTGAATCACAGTGGAGACCTCTAGGATTTTGGAACAAGACTCTACCATCTTCTGCAAAAATCTACTCTCCTTTTGAGAGACAACTCTTGGCCTGTTACCGGGCTTTGGTGGAAACTGAACATTTGACTATAGGTCATCAAGCTGCCATATGACCTAAACTGCCTATCATGAACTGGGTGCTTTCTGACTCATCTAGCCATAAAGTGGTCATGCACAGCAGCATTTCATCATCAAATGGAAGTGGTATATATGTGATCGGGCTCGAGCAGGTCCTGAAGGTACAAGTAAGTTACATGAGGAAGTGGGTCAAATGCCCATGGTCTCCACTCCTGCCACCCTGTCTTCTCTTCCCTACATGCACTGATGGTGTCATGGGGAGTTCCCCATGATCATTTGACAGAGGAAGAGAAGACCAGGGCCTGGCTCACAGATGGTTCTGCACAATATGCAGGCACCACCTAAAAGTTGACAGCTGCAACACTACAGTCCCTTACTAGGACATCCCTGAAGGACAGCAGTGAAGGGAAATCTTCCCAGTGGGCAACATTTTGAGCAGTGCACCTAGCTGTGCACTTTGCATGGAAGAAGAAATGGCCAGATGTGTGATTGTATAGATTCATGGGCTGTAGCCAATGCTTTGGCTGGATGGTCAGGGACTTGGAAGAAGCATGATTGGGAAATTGGTGACAAAGAAATTTGGGAAAGAGGTATGTGGATGGACCTCTCTGAGTGGTCAAAAACTGAGGATATTTGTATCCCATGTGATTGCTCACCAACAGGTGACCTCAACAGAGGAGGATTTTAATAATCAAATGGATAGAATGACCTGTTCTGTGGACACAACTCAGTCTCTTTCCCTAGCCACCCCTGTCATCACCAATGGGCCCTGGCCATGGTGGCAGGGGTGGAGGTTACGCATGGGCTCAGCAACATGGGTTTGCACTCATCAATGCTGACCTGGCTAAAGCCTCTGCTGAGTGCCCAATTTGCCAGCAGCAGAGACCAAAAATGAGCACTTGATATGGCACCATTCCTCGGGATGACCAGCCAGCTACGTGATTATATTGGACCTCTCCCACATGGAAAAGGAAGAGGTTTGTCCTCACTGGAAATAAGACACCTACTCCAGATATGGGTTTTCCTATCCTGCATGCAATGCTTCTTCCAAGACTATGATCCTTGGACTCACGAAATGCCTTACACAGCATTGCCCCTGACCAAGGCACTCACTTTTTGGCTAAAGCAGTGTGGCAATGGGTTCATGGTCATGGAATTCACTGGTCTTTCCATGTTCCCCATCATCCTGAAGCAGCTGGACTGACAGAACGGTGGAATGGCCTTTTGAAGTTACAAATACAATGCCAACTAGGTGACAACACTTTGCAGAGCTGAGGCAAAGTTCTCCAGAAGGCTGTGTATGGTACGAATCAGCATCCAATATATGGTACTCTTTCTCCCATAGCCAGGATTCACAGGTCCAGGAATCAAGGGGTGGAAGTGGAAGTGGCACCACTCACCATCACCCCTAGTGATCCACTAGCAAAATTTTTGCTTCCTGTTCCCATAACATTATGTTCTGGTGGCCTAGAGGTCTTAGTTCCAGAGGGAGGAACGCTGCCACCAGGAGATGCAACAACGATTCCATTAAACGGGAGTCAAGATTGCCACCTGGACACTTTGGGTCACTCCTACCTTTAAGTCTACAGGCTAAGAAGGGAGCTACAGTGTTGGCTGGGGTGACTGACCCAGACTATCAAGATGAATTCAGTGTACTACTCCATAACGGAGGTAAGAAAGAGTATGCATGGAATATAGGAGATCCATTAGGGTATTACCATGCCCTGTGATTAAGGTCAATAGGAAACTACAACAACGCAATCCAGGTAGGACTACAAATGGCCCAGACCCTGCAGGAATGAAGGCTTGGGTCACTCCACCATGAAAAAGACCATGACCAGCTAAGGTGCTTGCTGAAGGCAAAGGAAATACAGAATGGCTAGCAGAACAAGGTAGTCATCAATATCAGCTACAACCATGTGATCAGCTACAGAAATGAGGACTATTTGTCCTGAGTATTTTAGTATTTGCTCCTTTTTTCCTTTTTCTTTCTTTTTTTTAGACAAAGTCTCTCTCTGTTGCCCAGGCTGGAGTGCAATGGCACGATCTCAGCTCACTGCAACCTCTGCCTCCCAGGTTCAAGCCATTCTCCTGCCTCAGCTTTCCAAATAGCTGGGATTGCAGGCATGCACCACCACACCCGGCTCATTTTTATATTTTTAGTAGAGACAGGGTTTTTCTCCACGTTGGCCAGGCTGGTCTCAAACTCCTGACCTCAGGTGATCCACCCACCTCGGCCTCCCAAAGTGCTGGGATTATAGGCATGAGCCACCGCGCCCAGGCTTTCCTCTTTCTTTTGTTAAAAACGTGTTTGTGCACATATACACGTGTACTAAGAAAATACCTTCACTTTATTTCCCTTCTCGTTTATCATGCGACATAGATTTATTGACTTCATGTCAGCATTTAAGTATGTTAACTTTCTGTAATAGTATTTGGGTTGGAAATTGTTGTGTTTCTGGTTGTACGAAGGATAGTTGTATTATAGTTAGGCATAATTACGACCTTATTATTGTCTTTATTTGAAGATTATGTATGATCCCAGGAGATGTGTATGGGTTCAAGTTGACAAGGGGTGGACTTATGATGGTAAAAATTAGTTGTCAACTTGATTCAATTGAAGGATACAGAGCACTGATCCTAGGCATGTCTCTGAGGGTGTTGCCAAAAGAGATTAACATTTGAGTCAGTGGACTGGGGAAGGCAGATCCACCCTTAATCTGGTGGGCACAGTCTAATTAGCTGCCAGCAAATATAAAGCAGGCAGAAAAACGTGAAAATGAGAGATGGGCCTAGCCTCCCAGCCTACATATTTCTCCCATGCTGGATACTTCCTGTCCTATTCGCTCTGTCCTTCTAAAAGAGCCCCAACTAATACAATATACAAAATAAAGGAAATAAGTAGATCGAAGATATATCTGCACTCCCATGTTGGTTGCAGCGCTATTCACAAGAGCCAAGATTTGGGAGCAACCATGTGTCCATCAACAGATGAACAGATAAAGAAAATGTGCTACGTATACACAATGGAGTACTATTCAACCAAAAAAGGAATGAGATCTTGTCATTTGCAACAACGTGGATGGAACTAGAAGTCATTATGTTACGTGAAGTAAGTCAGGCACAGAAAGACAAACTGCATGTTCTCACTTATTTGGGGGACCTAATAATCAAAACAATTGAACTCATGGAGATAGAGAGTAGAAGGACGGTTACCAGAGGCTGGGAAAGGTAGTGAGGTTGTGGTAGGGAGGAGATGGGGATGGTTAATAAGTTAAAAAAAAAAAAAGAAAACAGTTAGAAAAGACCTGGTATTTGATACCACAACAGGATGACTATAGTCAATAATAATTTAATTGTACATATAAAATAACTAAAAGAGTACAATTGGATTGTTTGTAACACAAAGAATAAATGCTTGCCAGGCTCGGTGGCTCAAGCCTGTAATCCCAGCACTTTGGGAGGCCGAGACGGGCGGATCACGAGGTCAGGAGATCGAGACCATCCTGGCTAACACGGTGAAACCCCGTCTCTACTAAAAAATACAAAAAACTCGCCGGGCGAGGTGGCGGGCGCCTGTAGTCCCACCTACTCGGGAGGCTGAGGCAGGAGAATGGCGTAAACCCGGGAGGCGGAGCTTGCAGTGAGCTGAGATCTGGCCACTGCACTCCAGCCCGGGTGACAGAGCAAGACTCCGTCTAAAAAAAAAAAAAAAAAAGAAATGCTTGAGGGGATGGATACACCATTTTACATGATGTCATTATTACGCATTGTGTGTCTGTGTCAAAATAGCTCACATATCCCATAAATATACCTACTATGTACCCATAAAAATTAAAATCAAAATCTTTTTAAATTAAAAATTTAAAATAAATAAATCAAGGTATTTTTTATATTCATAGAATAAATGAGTATAAAGGAGTATACAGTAAGAAGAAAAACCATCTGACATAAATTTCATAGCCATTTCTGATGAAAACTCTTATCAGACTAAGAGATAGCTTCTTTAATCTGGTAAAGAATATCCCTTAAAACTTACAGGTAGTACAGAGTTTCTCCACAGCAACACTACTGACATTTTGGGTTAGATGATTTATTGTTGCAGAGTCTGGGTGGGTAGGTGTCCTTTGAATTGTGGGATGTTTGGCAGCATCTCTATAGATCCTTAAATGAAATCCTGAAATCCTTATGTCCATATACTGTTTGGAAATCAGAATTTAGAGAGGTTTATATACTGTACAAGTTACATAACATTTTGTAATTGAACAAATTAATATTTATGCAGTAAAACTTATGAATATCCTAAGGTTGGATCAAGACTATAAGTAGTTTCATATAGGTTCCCGTTGTGGGGAAAAGAAAGAGAGATCAGACTGTTACTGTGTCTATATAGAAAGAAGTAGACATACGAGACTCCGTTTTGTTCTGCATTTGAGATGCTGTTAATCCGTGACCCTATCCCCAACCTTGTCCTTGCAAGAGACATGTGCTGTGGTGACTCAAGGTTTAAAGGATTTTGGGCTGTGCAGGGTGCGCTTTGTTAAACAAGTGCCTGAAGGCAGTATGCTTGTGGAAAGTCATCACCATTTTTCTTAATCTCAAGTACCCAGGGACACATACACTGCCAAAGGTCACAGGGACCTCTGCCTAGGAAAGCTAGGTATTGTCCAAGGTTTCTCCCTATGTGATAGTTTGAAATATGACCTCATGGGAAGGGAAAGACCTGATCGTCCCCCAGTCTGACATCCATGAAGGGTCTGTGCTGAGGAGGACTAGTAAGCATCTGTCGCCTGCCTGTCCCTGGGCAATGGAACATCTTGGTGTAAAACCCGATTGTATGTTCTGTTTACTGAGAAAGGAGAAAACCGCCTTAGGGCGAAAGGTGGGACATGCTAGTGGCAATGCTGCTCTTTATGCACTAAAAAGGTTTATGGAGATGTTTGCATATGCATATCAAGGCACAGCACTTTTCCTTAAACTTATTCATGTCACAGAGATCTTTATTCATGTCTTACTGCTGACCTTCTCCCTAGGATGATCCTATTATCCTGCCACTTCCCTTTTCTAAGATGGTAAAGATAATGATCAACAAATACTGAGGGAACTCAAGAGACTGGTGCCAGCATGGGTCCCCTGTATGCTGAGCACTGGTCCCCTGGGCCCACTTTATCTTTCTCTATACTTTGTCTCTGTGTCTCATTTCTTTTCTCAAGTCTCTCGTTCCACCTAACAAGAAACGCCCACAGGTGTGGAGGGGCAGGCCACCCCTTCACCTGTCAGTTTTTGCGATCAATTGAGTTTGGGTGCCAGAGTTAGTAAAACATGAAGGGGCTCCAGGCCTGGAAGAGGGGCTCTAGTGAGCCTGTACTCATTAAAAACCAGTAACAGCCCCCAGTTGTGACAACAAAGAATGTCTCCAGACATTGCCAACTGTCCTCTCCTGGGTGAAGATCCCCCACTCATTGAGAACCACTGAGACAACATCACATTTAATGGTAACAGACTGAATGCCTTCCCACTAATAATAGAAACAAGTTGAAGATGTCTGATCTCACTACTTGGCTCTCACTACTTCTTTTGAATATTATATTGGAGGTCCTAGCTAGTTTAACAAGGCAAGGAAAACAAATAACAAGCATATAGGGAAGAAAGGGAGAAATAAGACTGTCTCTTTTCAAAGAAACCATAATTGTGCATATTAAAAATCTTTACAAATCTACAAAAAGCTACGAATACTACTACTAATACTACTACTACTACAAGAAATAATAAAACAGGTACATTGAAATGTATAAAACATTGCTAAAAAAGTTCTTAAAGGCCTAAGAAACTAAATATACCATAAACATGTATACAAAGACTGAAAGCGATCTACGGATTCAGTGCCATTCCTATCAAAATTAAAATGCTATTCTTCACAGAAATACAAAAAACAATAATAAAATTAATATAAAACCACAAAAGACCCCAAATAGTCAAAACGATCTTGACCCAAAAGGAACAAAGCATGAGGCGTCACACTACCAGATGTCAAGATATATAACAAAGCTATAGTAATCAAAACAACATGGTACTGGAATAAAAACAGATATATCAACCAATGGAATAAAATAGAGAGCCTAGAAATAAACCCATACATCTACAGTCAGTTGATTTTTGACAAAGGAACCAAAAATACAAATTGGAGAAAGGACAGTCTCTTTAATAAATTATGTTGAGAAAACTGTATATCCACATACAGAAGAAAGAAAATGAACTCTTGTCTCATCCCTTATAGAAAAATTAACCCAAAATGGATTAAATGTAAGATCTGAAACTATAAAATTACTAGAATAAAACATAGGGGGGGACGCTCCATGACATTGTTCTGGGCAGAGATTTCTTGTATATGACCCCAAAAGCACAAGCAATAAAAGGAAAAATAAACAAATGGGATTGCATCAAACTAAAAATCTTCTACAGAGCAAAGGAAACAATTACAGTCATGCATCACTTAATAATGGGGATATGTTCTGAGAAATGCATTGTTAGGCAATTTCATCCTTGTGCGAACATCATAGAGTGTACTCACACAAACCTAAACAATATAGTCTACTATATTCCTATGCTATATAGTATAATCTATTGCTTCTAGGCTATAAATCTGTACAGCATGTTACTGTACTGAATATTGTGGGCAACTGTAACACAATGGTAAGTATGTATCTAGACATATCTAAATATAGAAAAGGTACAGTAAAAATATGATATAAAATATAAAATATGATATGAAAGATTTTAAAAATATGATATAAAAGAGAAAAAAAAAGGTATACCTGTATAGGGCACTTACCATGAATGGACATTGCAAGACTTGAAGTTGTTCTGGTTGAACCAGTTGAGTAGGTAGTATATGAATGTGAAGAACTAGGATACTGCTGTACATTACTATAGACTCTGTAAACACTGCACACTTAGGCTACATTAAATTCATAAAAAATTTCTTCCTTCAACAATAAATTAACCTTAGCTTACTGTGACTTTCCTTATAAACTTTTTAGAATTGTTTTAACTTTCTGATACTTTTGTAATAATACTTACAAAACTAATAACACTTAGCTGAAAACACAGATATATTGTACAGCTGTACAAAAATATTTTATTGGCAGGGCACAGTGGCTCACACCTGTAATCCCAGCACTTTGGGAAGCCAAGGCAGGCAGATCACTTGAGGTCAGGAGTTTGAGACCAGCCTGGCCAACATGGTAAAATCCCATCTCTACTAAAAATACAAAAATTAACCAGGCGTGATGGCAGGTGCCTGTGATCCCAGCTACTTGGGAGGCTGAGGCAGGAGAATCGCTTGAACTCGGGAGGCGGAGGTTGTGGTGAGCTGAGATTGTGCCACTACACTCCAGCCTGGGCTACTGGAGAGCAAGACTTCATCTCAAAAAAAGAAAAAAAAAAAAATATATATATATATATATATATGTGTATGTGTGTGTGTGTGTGTGTGTGTGTGTGTGTGTGTGTGTGTATCCTTATTCTATAACCTTTTTTCTATTGTTAAAATAATGTATTTATTGTTTAACTTTTAAAACTTTTTGTTAAAAACTAAGACACAAATACACACATTAGTCTAGGTGTACACAGGGTCAGAATCATCAATGTCACTGTCTTCTACCTCCACATCTTGTCCCACTGGAAGGTCTTTGGGGGCAATAACATGCATGGAGCTGTCACCTCCTATGATAACAATACTGTCTCCTCAAATACCTTCTGAAGAACCTGACTGAGGCTGTTTTACAGTTAACTTTTTTTGTGTTATAAGAAGAAGGAATATACTCTTATACTTATGAAGTAGTGATAACAAAATAATGGTAAGAGTATAGTATGGTAAATACATAAACCAGTAACATAGTGGCTTATTATATACTATATTACACACTGTAAATAATTGTATGTAGTATACTTTTATATGACTAGCACTGCAATTGGTTTAAACCAGCATCACTACAAACATGTGAGGAATGTATGTTCTAAAGACTTGAATAGACATTTAGCAAAATAAGACATACAAATGGTCAACAGATACACGAAAAAATGTCCAACATCTTTAATCACCAGGGAAATGCACATCAAAACCACAATAACACCCCACACCTGTTAGATTGGCTGTTCTAACAGATGAATGTTCGTAAGGAGGTGGAGAAAAGGGAGCCCTTATATACTGCTGGTGGTACTGCAAATTAGTACAATCATTTTGGAAAACAGTATGGCGGTTTCTCAAAAAACTAAAAGTGTTATTACCATAAGATCCGGCAATCCCACTACTAGGTATATTCTCAAAGGAAATGAAATTAGCATTCTGAAGGGATTCTTTCAACAGGGGTTCACCTTAGATTCAAAGATACAAATAGGCTGAAATTTCAAGAAAGTAAAAAGATATCCCAAGCAAATAATGACCAAAAGAGAGCTGGGGTGGTGGATTAAAATAATATCAGACAAATCAGGCTTTAAGTCACCTCTGTTACAAGAGACAACAATATTATTTATTGAAAAGAGGGTAAATTCATCAACATATAACAATTATAAGCATATACACACCAAGTAACTGAGCCTCTATATATATGAAGCAAATGTTGGCAGAATTTAAGAAAGAAACAGACAGTTCTATGATTGTTGGATAGTTCAATAATCAACTTTCAATAATGGATTGAACATTTACACAGAAGACCAATAAGGAAACAGAAGTCTTGAACAACATCATAAACCGATTTCTAGACATATATAGAATGTACAACAGTAGAATACACATTCCTCCCAAGTGCATATGTAACATTTTCTAATACACACATATGTAAGGCTACAAAATAAGTCTGAAAAAATATCAAAACTTGAAGTCATACAAAATATAATCCCCAATCACAATGGAATTAAACTACAAATCAATAAAAAGAGGAAAGCTGGAAAATTCACAAATATGTACGAATTAAATAACATAGCCCTTAAACAACCAATAGGTCAAAGAAGAAATTACAAAACAAATTAGAAAATACTTAAGAGAAGAATGAAAATAAAAATACAACATACTACAAATTACAGGATGTAATGAAGAAAATGGTAACAAGGAAAATTTATAGTAGTCGATGCTTACATGAAAAAAGGAGAAAGAGTTCAAATAAATAACCTATATTTATACCTTCTGAAACTAGAAAAAGAAAAGGAAACTAAACCCAAAGCTAGCAAAAGAAAGGAAATTATGAAAGATTAGAGTGGAGATAAACAATATAGAAAATATAAAAACAATTGAGACAATCAATGAAACCAAAAGTTGGTTCTTTAACTCCCATCCAAGTTCATACTGCAATGGCTAAAGCTGAAAGCATTCTACTTAAGAACCAGAGCAAGACAAATATGCCCATTCTCACCACTCCTTTTCGACATAGTACTGAAGTCTTAGGCAGAGCAATCAGGCAGGACAAACAAATAAAAAGCATCCAAATTGTAAAAGAAGTCAAATTACCTCTCTTCATTGATGCTATGATTCTTTACTTAGAAAACCCTGTAGACTCCACCAAAAGGCTCCTAGAGCTGACAAACGAGTTCAGTAAACTTTCAGGATACAAAATCATGGTACAAAAATCATTGCCACTTCTCTATACTGGTAATGCTCAAGCTGAGAGCCAACTCAAGAAAGCAATCTCATTATCAATAGTCACCAAAAAATATGTAGGAATATACCTAACCAAGGAGGTGAAGTATCTCCACAAGAAGAACATACAAAACATTGCAGAAATAAATCATAGATGATAGAAACAAATGGAAAAACATTCCAGGCTCACAGATTAGAAGAATCAATATCATTAAAATAGCCATACTGCCCAAAATAATCTACAGATTCAAAATTATTCCTATCAATTTACCAAGGTCATTTTTCACAGAATTAGAAAAAGACTATTTATAAATTCATATAGAATCAAAAAAGAGCCCAAATAGCCAAAGCAATCCTAGGCAAAAAGAACAAAGCTGGAGGCCCCACATTACCTGACTTCAAACTACACTACAAGGGTACAGCAACCAAAACAGCATGGTACTGGTACAAAAACAGACATACAGATTAATGGAACGGGGTAAAGAACCCAAAAATAAAGTCTCACACCTACAGCCATGTGATCTTCAACAAAGTCAACAATAACAAGCAATGGGAAAATGACTCCCTATTCAATAAATAATGCTGTCATAACTGACTAGCCATATGAAGAAAAATGAAAACTCAATCCCTACCTCTCATCGTATATGAAAATTAACTCAAGATGGATTAAAAACTTAATTGTAGGACATCGAACTATAAGAATCCCAGAAGAAAACCTAAGAACCACCATCCTGGACATTGGCCTTGGGAAACAATTTATGACTAAGTCCCCAAAAGCAATGGCAACAAAAACAAAAATTGACAAGTGGGACCGCATTAAACTAAAGAGCTTCTGCACAGCAAAAGAAACTATCAACACAGCAAACAAACAACCCACAAAATGGGAGAAAATATTAACAAACTATGCATCTAACAAAAGCATAGTATCCAGAATCTACAAAGAACTTAATTCAACAAGCAAAAGACAAATAACTCCATTTAAAAACGGGCAAAGGACATGAACGGACACTTCTTAAATAGACACTTCATACATGCAAGCAACAAACATATGAAAAAAATGCTCAACATCACTAATCATTAGAGAAATACAAATCAAAACCACAATGAGATACCATCTTAGACCAATCAGAATGGCTATTACTAAAAAGCAAAACAAACAAAACAGAAAACAGATGCTGGTGAGATTGCAGAGAAAAGGGAATGCTTGTGCACTGTTGGTATAAATGTATTTAGTTCAGTCACTGTGAAAAGCAGTTTGGAGATTTCTCAAAGAACTTAAAACGTGACTACCACTTGGCCCAGCAATCCCATTACTGGGTATATACCCAAAGGAAAAGACATCATTATACCAAAAACGGGCACTTTCATATATGTCTTTGTGCATTGCAGTACTATTCACAATAGCAAAGACATGGAATCAACCTAGATTCCCATCAATGGTGAATTGGATAGAGAATATGTGGTACATATACACCATGGAACACTACACAGCCATAAAAATGAGTAAAATCGAGTCTTTTGCAGCAATATGGATGCAGCTGAAGGCCATTATCCTAAGTGAATTAATGCAGGAAGAGAAAACCAAACATCATGTGTTCTCACTTATAAGTGGGAATGAAACAATGAGTACACACAGACACAAAGAGGGGGGCAATAAACACTGAGGACTACTAGAGGAGGTAGGGCGGGAGGGAAGCAAGGATTGAAAAATTACCTATCACGTACTATGCTCACTGCCTGGGTGATGGGATCATTCATACATCAAACCTCAGTTACACATAATTTACCTGTGTAACAAACCTGCACATGTACCCTTTGAAACTAAAATAAAATTTGAAAATGAGTCTGAATATATGTGCAAAGTATGCTATTTACTATTATAGCTTTAAAGCAAAAAGAAAACTTGAAAATAAAATAAAATAACAAAAGTTACTTCTCTGAAAAGACCAAGAAAATTGACAAAGCTTTAGCTACACTAAAAAATAAAGGGAGACGATACAAATAACTGAAATAAAAAATGAAAATGAAGACATTACTACTAACCTTACAGAAATAAAAAGAATTATAAGAAAATACTATGAGCTAGGCATGATGACTCATCCCTGTAATCCCAGAACTTTGGAAGGCCAAGACAGGAGGAGGATCATTTGAGCCCAGGAGTATGAGACCAGCCTGGGAAACAAAGCAAGACTCTGTCTCTACAAAAAATACAAATTAAACAATTAGCCAGGCACAGTGACAGATGACTGTAGTCCCAGCTACTCGGGAGACTGAGGAAGGAGGATCCCTTGGGCTCAGGAGTTTGAGCCTAGCCTACATGACAGAGAAAGATCCTGTTTCAAAAAAAAGAAAAAAGAAAAACTACTATGAAAAATCATGCAACAATAAATTAGGCAACCTAGATGAAATGGGCAAATTTCTAGAAACATACAAATTACCTAAACTAACTCAAGAAAAAATAGAAAATCTCAAGATTCATAACAAGTGAAGACACTGACTCAGTAATCAAAAACCTAACAACGAAGTAAAGTCCATAGCTTTATAGCTTCACTAGTGAATTCTACCAAAAATTTAAAGAAAACAACACCAATTACTCTCACACTCTTCCAAAAAGTAGAAAAAATAGCACTACGTAACTCATTCTATAAACATAGTTGTATTCTGATACCAAAGCCAAAGATGCTAAAGAAAATAAAATTACAGATCAATACTCCCAGTAAAAATAAAGGCAATAATAACAAAAAAACCCTCAACAAACCACATCCAACAGCATGCTAAAAGAATTATAAACCATGACCAAATGAGATGTTTTTATTTTATAAACTTTTTAATTAAAACCTTTGATTTTTTTTTTTATACTTTAAGTTCTAGGGTACATGTGCACAACGTGCAGGTATGTTACATATGTATACATGTGCCATGTTGGTGTGCTGCACCCATTAACTCATCATTTACATTAGGTATATCTCCTAATGCTATTCCTCCCCCTCTCCCTGCCCCATGATAGGCCCCGGTGTCCGATGTTCCTCTTCTTGTGTTGAAGTGTTCTCATTGTTTAATTCCCACCTAGGAGTGAGAACATGCAGTGTTTGGTTTTCTGTTCTTGTGATAGTTTGCTGAGAATGATGGTTTCCAGCTGCATCCATGTCCCTAC
>NW_012116533.1:109299-109822 GCF_000951035.1 Colobus angolensis palliatus | reverse complement strand
GGCATCCCTGTCTTGCTCCAGTTTTCAAAGGGAGTGCTTCCAGTTTTGGCCAATTCACTATGATATCGGATGTGGGTCTGTCATAAATAGCTCTTATTATTTTGAGATACATCCCATCAATACCTAGTTTACTGAGAGTTTTTAGCATGAAGGGCTGTTGAATGTTGTCAAACACCTTTTCTGCATCTGTTGAGATAATTATGTGTTTTCATCTTTGGTTCTGTTTATATGCTGGATTACGTTTATTGATTTGCGTATGTTGAACCAGCCTTGCATCCCAGGAATGAAGCCCACTTGTGCTGCTGGATTCGTTTGCCAATATTTTACTGAGGATTTTTGTATCAATGTTCATCAGGGATATTGGTCTAAAATTCTCTTTTTTTGTTGTGTCTCTGCCAGGCTTTGGGATCAGGATGATGCTGGCCTCATAAAATGAATTAGGGAGGATTCCCTCTTTTTCTATAGATTGAAATAGTTTCAGAAGGAATGGTACCAGCTCCTCCTTGTACCTCTGGTAGAATTC
>NW_012116533.1:35062-108572 GCF_000951035.1 Colobus angolensis palliatus | reverse complement strand
CTCATTGGTTTCAAAGAACATCTTTATTTCTGCCTTCATTTCGTTATGTACCCAGTAGTCATTCAGGAGCAGGTTGTTCAGTTTCCATGTAGTTGAGTGGTTTTGAGTGAGTTTCTTAATCCTAAATTCTAGTTTGATTGCACTGTGATCTGAGAGACAGTTTGTTATAATTTCTGTTCTTTTACATTTCCTGAGAAGTGCTTTACTTCCAGCCATGTGGTCAATTTTGGAATAAGTACGATGTAGTGCTGAGAAGAATGTATATTCTGTTGATGCAGGGTGGAGAGTTCTGTAGATGACCGTGACCAAATGAGATTTATCCCAGGAACGCAACGTGGTTCAATATAAGAAAACCCACTGATGCAGTATGCCACATTAATAGAACAAATAGGAAAAAACATATGGATCATCTCAATAAAAGAAAAAAAATCTGACAAAATCCAACACACTTTCCTAATAAATACACTCAAATCCAGGAATGTAAAGGAACTTTCTCGGCATGATAAAAAACACTTCCGCAAAACCCACATCTAACTGAATGCTCAAAGGTGAAAAACTGTTTTCCTATAAGATCAGGAACAAGCCAAGGTGCTTGGTTAAACCAATTCCATTCAACATAATATTGGAAGTTTTAGCTAGAGTAATTAGGCTAGAAAAAGACATAAAAGGCATCCAAAATGGAAAGGAAGAAGCAAAGCTATCTCTCTTTGTAGATATGTTTGTCATACAGGTTGAGCATTCATAACCTGAAAATCCAAAATCTAAAATGCTCCAAAATTCAAGTTGTTTTGAGTGCCGCTGACAAGATGCCAGAAGTGGGAAATTCCACACCTGATTTCATGTGATGGGTCACAGTCAAAACGCAGTCTAAACTTTGGTTAATGCATGAAATTATTTAAAATATAATATAAAATTACGTTGAGGCTACGTGTATAAGGTGTATATAAAACATAAATGAATTTCATATTGAAACCTGGGTCCCATCCCCAAGATATCTCATTATGTATATGCAAACATTCCAAAACCTGAATAACTCCAAAATCTGAAACACTTTTCGTCCTAGGCATTTCAGATAAGGGATTTTCAACCTGTATACAGAAAGCCTTAAAGAATCCACAAATAAACTACGAAAGCTAATAAATTCAGCAAAGTTCTTGGGTACGAAACCCTAACACAAAATTAGTTTTATTTCTATACAGCCCAAATGAACAATCTGCAAAGGAAATTAAGAAAATAATTCCATTTACAATAACATCCAAAAGAATAAAATACCTAGGAATAAATTTGGCCATGGAGGTAAAAAACATTTACAAAACCAGACAACAATGAGGAAAGAAATTAAAGAAAACCTACATGAATGAATGACATCTTGTGTTCCTGGACTGGAAGACTTAATATTAAGATGACAATATTACCCAAAGCAATCTACAGATTCAATGAAATCCCTATTTAACAGTCTTTTATTCAGAAATAGTAATAGTAAAGCCAATCTTCAAATTAATATGGAATTGCAAGGGGCCCTAATAACCAAAACAATCTGGAAAAAGTAAAAGAAAGCTGGAAGACACATACTTTTTGATTTCAAATCTTACCACATAGCTGCAGTAAGCAAAACAGTGTGGTACTGGTATAAAGATAAACATAACCATTGAAATAGAACTGAGAGTCTAGAAATAAGCCCATACATCAATGGTAAACTGATTTTTGATAAGGCTGCCTAGACTAGTCAATGGGGAAATAACAGCTGGGACAACTGGATACCCACATGTAAAAGAATAAAGTTGGACCTCTATGCCATTAAAAAAATGATTTCAAAATGAATCAACAACCTAAACATAAGTGCTAAAACCACACAACTTGGCCATGTGGTGCCACCTGCCTGCAGGCCCAGTCACTCAGGAGGCTGAGATGGGAAGATCACTAGTGATGGGCAAAGGACTTGAATAGCTATTTCTCCAAAGAAGATATACAAATGGCCAACAAGCACATGAAAAATGCTTAGTATCATTAGGCATTCGGAAAATGCAAATCAAAACCACAATGAAGAACCACTCCATAACAAACTAGGATGGCCATAATTAAAAAATTAAAACTTAAAATAAACAAAACAAAAATAACAAGTGTCGATAAGACTGTGGAGAATGTGAAATGCTGATACCTAGCTGGTGGGAATGTAAAATGTTTAAACTGCCATGGAAAATAGTCTGGAGGTTCCTTAAAACCTAAAGATAGAATTACCATATGGCCCGTAATACCACACATAAGGATATACCCTTAAATATAAAAAACAAGTACTCAAATACATATATATATATATATATATACACACATGTTCACAGCAGCACTCGTCACAATAGATAAAAGTGGTAATAGCCCAGATGTCCAACAATGGATGAATGAATAAACAAATGTGGTATATCCATACAATGCAAAATTATTCAGCCATAAAAAGGGATGATGTACAATGAAGTTGAACTTTGAAAATACTAAGTGAAAGAAGTCAAACACAAAATGTCACATAAAGTATTATTTCATTTATATGAAATATCTAGAATAGGTAAATCCACAGAGACAGAATGCAGATTGATGGTTTCCAGGGACAAGGGGAAGAGCGGAGTGAGAGAAACCAAATTTTGAGTACCAAATTTTATTTTGGAGTAATAAAAATGTTTGGAACTAAGTAGAAGTGGTCACATAACATGATGAATATACTAAATGTCACTAAATTGTTCACTTTTAAGTGGCTAATTTTATGTTATGTAAATTTCACGTTGATCTTTTTTTTTAAAATTAAACCAGGACCCTTAACTCACACTGCACACCAAAATAACACTAAGTTCATCCAAAGTTAAAAGCATCAAATATCTAGAAGAAAGCAGGCAAAATTTAAAACTTTAGTGTATTAATAGTTAAAGGATTCTTCCTTATAATTCAAAGGGCAATAATGATCAAAGAAAAAATGATAAGCTGGGCTTCATAAAATTTTTTAAATTCTGCAAATTAAAATATACCATTAAGAAAAAGAAAATATGACCCACAGAATGGGAAAAAATACTGGGTGTGTGTATAATATACGTGTATGTATATTTATGTAGACATGATAAATAATGTGCATTTAGAACACATAAAGAACTCTTACAACTATAAGAAGGCAAGTAATCCAACTTTTGAAAAAAAATGGGTAAAGATTTGAGAATACACTTCACAAAATAAGATATTTGAATGGCCAATAACCACATGAAAATATGCTCAACATCAGAAAAAGCAAATTAAAACAACAAGACGCCACTTCACACCCACCAGGATAGCTATAATTAAAAAGATCCTGTATACTGCTGGTGAGAATGTAAAATATTCCTATTATTTTGCAAACATACCTGTTTCTTGTAAGTTCAATGCATTACATATTTATGCAGCCCAGCAATTCTATTCCTTTGTACTCATCCAAGAGAAATGAAAATTATGTGTACAAAATGACTTGTACACAAATATTCATAGCGACAGATAGCAGGTCAGTGGCTTTCAGGATACAGGGATAGGGCAAGATTTACTGGGAAGGAAAACAAAGGGAACTTTTTGGGGTGATGAAACTGCTCAATATTGTAAATGTTGTGGGTGCGCACATTTGTCAAACATTAAATTGTACACTTAAAACTGGTACATTTTATTGTATGTAAACTATACCTCAATAAAGTTGACATTTTAGAAAGTAGAAGGGAAAGGAGACTGAATTGGGACCTAGAATTCTTCAGTAAGATTTCCCCAGGCAACTCCCATGAGGGACGCTTCACTGAGGTCCCCGTTTGCACCAAGGAATGCGGAGGCAAAACATTGCTGGCATAGCTAAGTTATTCACTTGTTTCCTTAAATTTGCTAAATGGCATGCTGTATTTACAGAAATATCCAAAGTATTTATTTAAATTTCTTTTGGATGAGAAGGAACCCCAAAATTAGTTAAAGTATAAGAAACTTATGTATATTTAACATATATGCATACAGACAGACATACCTATATACTACATTTATCTAAATATTTAGTTCAACCCAATAAATAGGTTAATAACTTAATTTAACGTCTGAGGAAGCTTCCTAAGAAATAAAAATGTACAAGGTAATTTGAATAGTTCTTCCCTTTAGTTGGAGATAAACCTGCTTTCTTATTTACACATTGATTTTAATTTTCTCTTTACTACTACTACTCCCACTTCCCTATTTTTCTGTCCTCTTTTGGGACCATTTTATCTCTAATCAGACAATGCTATTCTAGGGATTATATTTGTTTTTAATATACAAAATATTGGTATATGCATATAACTGACATGATGTCTAGCCAATATCTCTAGAAATAAACTAAAAAATTGTTTCTAAGATATCTTTCCCTCCTATGGTAAAATGCCAGAGATGAAGAAAGCTGATCAGGAAGGAAAACAAACTATTAGGCCCAAGTTGAACTAAATTATATTGGAAGAGGACACTACAGAGCCTGTGGAAAATTATTTATTGAACACTTACTCTACACCAGGCATTAAGACACTTGAGGCTAATAATGTTAGCCCAATTGGTAGGTGGAAGAGTCTCGATACAAGTCGAGTCTGACATCAATGCCCATACTCTAAACTAAATCATTACACTACACTGCCATAGTAATGTTAGACCTAGCTATTAAAGGGATTTTGTACTGCAATAAAAAGAGGGGAATCTGCTGCAAAATAACACCTATTGCAAAATAACACCAAAACGCTAAAGCAGTCCATCTTTCCAATTGTTCATCCTTTGGTGTCCAGGATAAACTCTGTTTAGCATTCTCTCTCTACCCCAGCAATAAAATCTAGTCTAACTTCTAAATCCTGCTCTTTCCAATAATTTGCTGGATAGAGTACTACACTAAGCTAACAATGTGGAGAAGTGGAATATATTTCCCATGTTACACCTTTGTTACTTGACAAAGGAATAACTAACAGATATGCAGAATCCTAAAAGGGCACGGGCACGACATGCCTAATGGGATGCTGCTGTCATTTCTCCCAGCAGCATTCACCTATATCATCTTCAAAACAGAATCAGAAAATTCACATCCTTTCTTCAATAAAACCCTAAAAGCGTATCTCCTTCCCACAACACCCTGTCTTCCAGCTTGGCTATGGAGTCAACTGTTAAATACTCACTGAGGTTTACTCAGTTTTCCTCCTCAGGAAAGTTACAAGCTGGGCTGGTGATTGGGGCAGTAATAGGTAATATGACTCAATATTTTCAATGAACATTGAGAAAAGCATAAACTAATAGAAATTTGATTTTATTAAGGCTTTAGAATAAATTATAGTACTTATAATTAATTAAATACTAAGACATTTTCTTGAAGTATTTATTAGAGAGTTACTACATATGCAACAAAGCTTTAATATTCTGAATTCAACTAGAAACAATTAAAACATAAAGTTGTAAAATTCTTCCATTTTTTTTTACTAAGAAGGAATTTGTATCTTAAAGCAACTCTGTGTCAATTTATCTAAAGATTTTTGGTACTTTCACGAGACCTTAAATTAAAATTACAGGTTTCATACATAAATTACACATTTCATTCCAAATATGAGAGGTAAAAGGTGGATCCAGCATTCTTAAAATCACTCTTTTTAATGTTGGTAAAGTGAAGGAGAAAAGCTGTTTGTAACTCACTTGGAAGGAAGGACAAGAAGAATATGTGTTACACTTGATATAAAAAAGAGTGCATAGAAATTAAGATGACTCCTCTCCATTATGTTCATCAATGACAGAATTATTACTGGCATTAGGCTTCCTCTGGCAGTCTCTGGAATTTTTTACTGGAAAAAAGCAACTGAAGTTCTCCTTTAAGAAAGCCAAGTAAAAGAAAACTTTAAAAACTACCTAAAACATTTATTACAAAAGAGGGAGGATAGGAGGGGACGCAATGGCTCAGGCCTGTAATCCCAGCACTGTGGGAGGCCAAGGTCAGTGGATCACTTAAGCCCAGTAGTAGAGACCAGCCCGGGAAACATAGTCTCTACAAAAATTAGCTGGGCATGGGGGCGTGTACCTGTAATCCCAGCTACGCAGGGGGCTGAGGTGGAAGGATTGATTCAGCCCTGAAGGTTAAGGCTGCAGTAAGCCATGATCATACCACTGCACTCCAGCCTGGGTGACAGACTGAGATCCTGTCTCAAAAAAGAAACAAACAAAAATAAAATAAAATAACCCTATGACTGTAAAATATGTTGTTAAATTATTTAAATCCAAAAACTGTTGCAATATATGTTAAACTAATATTAAATATTTTAAAATAATTTTATTGTAATAATAATAGGCATTTACTATTACTATTTCTGTGTAGGTAACAGAGAAAATACATATAAGAAAAAATGACTCATAATCTCAGCACTAGTATTTAATATTAGTATGTATCTTAATCTAAATCTTTTATCCTCCTTCAATTTTGAATAAACATTTATTATAGAGAAGTTTAATGTTAATATAAACAAATTCATATTTAAGCTAATGTTGCATTTTTAAGGACAGTGGTATGAAAAGGAGAAGAAATTTTAGGCTCCAGAATATTCTACCCAAAAAGAGCATAATTAATTTTGCTATGAGTATACATTTCCATTAACTATGATTTAATGAGAACCTATGTCTATATTCTTGCCTTTTATAATACTTTTTCATTCTATTAATGTTTAAATGCATTAAAAGTCTTTATAGAGGCTGAGTGTGGTGGCCCACGCCTATAATCCCAGTACTTTTGGAGGCCAAGGCAGGCGGATAACCTGAGGTCAGGAGTTCGAGACCAGCCTGGCCAACATAGTGAAACCCTATCTCTACTAAAAATACAAAAAATTAGCCGGGTATGGTGGCGCATGCCTGTAATCCCAGCTACTTGGGAGGCTGAGGCAGGAGAATGGCTTGAACTCAGGAGGTGGAGGTTCCAGTCAGCCGAGATCATGCCATCCAGCCTGGGCCACAAGAGCAAAACCCCAACTCAAAAAAAATATCTTTATAGAATCTTTAAGTACCATAAAGTAAAACAACAGATGAAGAAGTAGATATGTAGGGAAAACTAAGAAAAATATAATAATCTGAAATAATTTAATCATGGTTACCTCTACACATTTTCAGTTTTTTCCAACTTAAATTGGAACCTGATTTTAAAACAAATCCTAAGTTATATAATGTTTACACCGCCTCATGGAAATCAGAAAGACCTGATTTTGAATCTACCTTTGTTTATGAGCATATTATCAATTTCAAATTATAACATTTAACCATGTGAGGGGAAAAATGCCTCCTTTTCTATATCTGCATATCATGGAGTAGAGAAAACTGAGAACATGGGTTTGGAAATCTACTAGGATACAGATACATGTTTTTAGTATAAAGGTTGTCAATCTGCAAATTCAAAAGTGGCGGTAAAATTTTTCAGCAAAACAAATCCAGGCCCCAGAAAATGAACCTCTTTTTCAGCCTTTAAGAAAGGTGACCTTTTTCAGTTTGATCTCACTTGTTAATTTACAACATTAGTTTTTGTTTTTTTTCCATTATGTAGTATACACAAATGAAGGGATGAAGGCTGTGATAAGGTCTAATAAGCTTGCGCTATAACAGAAAGAAGTCTTTGCTGCAACTGTGGAGAAAAATGTTATGTCTAAAGAGGCTGTAAAAGATAAGCAAGCAAATAGAATTGAGAGGGGCTAGTGCTAAGAATGAATTTATTCACTATTAACCGAATTCCTATAACTTGAGTATACTCACTATGAATAAAAATATTTTAAAACATTTAAAGACTAAGAACTCAGTCGAATGCGGTGTCTCTCTCACTCCTGTAATCCCAGCACTTTGGGAGGCCGAGGCAGGTGGATCACCTGAGGTCAGGAGTTCGAGACCAGCCTGGCCAACAAGGTGAAACCGCATCTCTACTAAAAAAAAAAAAAAAAAAACAAAAATTAGCCAGGCATGGTGGTGGGTGCCTGTAATCCCATCTACTCAGGAGGCTGAGGCAGGAGAATCGCTTGAATCCGGGAGGCAGAGGTTGCAGTGAGCCGAGACCGCACCATTGCACTCCAGCCTGGGCAACAAGAGCGAAACTCTGTCTCAAAACAAACAAACAAAAAAAACCCCTAGGAACTCACCTGACCATAAGCACTTGCAGAAAAAAGCTATTATTTCTCTCCTTCCAACATGTATCAAGTATCTTTAGTGGGTGGAAGGAGTCGGGGGTGAGGAAATCCACAGCCTAGGGTGATTAATTTTCCCAGACATTGAAAAGCTTTAACATATCCACATCTAAGAAAAATGTATAGCTTAATTTTTTAAATCAAAATGTAACGGGAATTGGCCCTTTTATTTTGAAACAAAGTAATGAAAATTAACATAAACTTAGAGTTAGGGCAAATTGGCTTGTTTATAGCTAGCTAGAAAAACTATTCAGAAGGAATATTAAAGCTTGAATAAATGCTTCCTATTTCAGAAACCTTCCTGAAACTAAATGAACTCAAATGAACTCAAAATGTATAAGGCCACTTTCTACAGGGTCATTACTCAAACAACATCCTACAAAGTTAACACAAAATGTGGGAAAGTTAGGAAAAATGTCTTCCTTTTCTCAAAATAATCCAAACTATATTTTTTTTTAAATATTTTTAACAGGGCCAAAGTTAAGACCTACATATTTCTTGTTTCCTACAACATTATCAAAGAGAAATAAGACAGTTAAAATGAAGTAAAATAAAGTAATAGGAAATTAAAACTATGGTAACAATCACAGTCTTTTTAGACTTTATAGGCAAGATTGGAAATATCTTTATGCTACAGTTAAATAGATACCCTGGGTATGAAAAAATTAATCATAAAGATTTTACTTTCCATTAATGCAATGAAAGGCTGTCTGCTAGATGATGCAAGGTATAGAAATTTGAAATATAGTCACTGCTCTTGAGGTAGCCCTTACACTGTAGGTTTAAATATGCAGGCAGAGAGACAGATACAGATATATGTATATATAGATATATGTAGATACAATATATAGTTTTAGAACTGTTCAAATGAAATAATCTGAAGTGCAAACACGTTCAAAAATGTTCACATCATTGTTATTTATAAATATCAAAAAACTGAAAGCAGATTTTGTTGGAATGATTGCTACTAGACTTGCCCTCTTGCTACAAACAACTAGGAAACTGTACAAAATGTGTGAAGCATATGTTTTCAAACATTGGGAAAAGGCAGCAAAGAACTATGGTCTTAATGCTTACATTAAACGTTATCCTATAGGCCGTAATTAGTACAATAAGGGGAAAAAAGGAGTGTGAAGACTAGAAAGAAAGAAGCAAATGTATCTTAATTCACGGAAGGCATAATCATGTATGTAGTTAATTCCAAATAATCCATGAAAGAGCTACCAAAAATAATCAGTTTAGCAAGACCACAGTGTACAGGTTAATAGAAAAAAAATCGGTTGTATTTCTATATACCAACAAAAAACAAATGAAGGAAAATAAAACACAATACCATTTATAGTACTATTCAAATACATGAATACTTAGGGGATGAGTTCAATAAAGTACATATAAGACCTACACACTGAAAACATTGCTGAGATAAATTAAAGATGATCTTAATAAATGGAAAGATATACCATGTTCACTTATCAGAACACTGAATACTGTTAAGACATCATTTTTCCCAAAAATGACCTAGAGATTAAATACAATCCCATTCAAACGCCAGGAGTTTTACTTGTACAAATTGCCAAGCTAACTGTAAAATTTATATAGAAATTCAAAGAAGGAGGAGGAGGGGGAAAAAGAGGAGACCCAAAAATTTGAAAATAACAAATTTGGAGAACTTATACTACCTGATTTCAGACCTTATCATAAAAGTACAGTAATGAAGACATTGTGGTATTGGCATAAGGATAGACACAGAGATTGGTGAAACAGACTAGAATATAAAACAGACCCACAAAACAAAAGTATCAAGGTAATTTAATGGGGAAGGGATAGTCTGTTCAACAAATGGTGCTGGAACTAAACACATGGGATAAAAACTGAACCAGAACTCTTACCAAACATCATGCACAAAATAAGTAAACAGATCAAAAGCAAAAACTATAAAAACATTTAGAAGCAAATATGAAAGAAAATCTTGGTGACCTTGGGGAAGTCAAAGATTTCTTATAAAGCGGACAGAAAGCTGTAACCACAAAAAGGTGATAAAATGGACTGTATCAAAATTAAACTTTTATTCTCTGAAAATTATAGCTAAGAAAACAAAAATACAAGCCACCAAATGGCAGAGCATATCCGCATGACGTGTATGTATGAAATGAATATATTATATGCAAAATGCACAAACAGCTCTTCCTACTCAATTATAAGAAAACAAATAAGAAATGGACTACTGATGCATATAAGATGAATGGATCTCAAATATATTATGCTAAGAGGAAAAAGCTAGACTCAAAATTTTACATACTGGATGAGTCAATCTATAAGACATTTATAAAAAAAGGTAAAATTATAGGAACAGAAAATAGATGAGTGATTGCTAGAAACTGTGGGTAAGTAGAGAGGTTAATTACATAGCAATGTGACGAAACATTTTGAGGTGACGGAAGTATTCTGAGTCTTGATTACGACAGTAGTTCAAGGTTGTATGCTTTTATCAAAACTCATAGAACAGTACACCAAAGATAGTGAATTTTACTCAATATAAACAAAAGGTGACTATAAGAAAATGACAAGAAAATACCAATACTGAGACATCAAAATGACTAAAATTAAGAAGAGTGACAATATCAAATGCAGGTAAGCACGAGGAACAACTACAACTTTCATACATCAGTGGAAAGTACAATGGTACAACCACTTTGGAAAACAATTTGGCAGTTTCTTGTAAAGTTAAAAATAGATTAATGATACAACCCAGCAATTCCATTCCTTGATATTTACCCAAGGAAAATGAAAGCATTTGTCTACACAAAGACTTGTTCATAAATATTCAGAGCAGAGGAAGTGGGAGCAAACGTTGAAGACACTTCCTTTCACTCTGACTCAGTAGTAGGTACTTTTCCACCCCAGCCTTTTCCTTCTTCCTCCCTGAAGCCCCTGGGTCCCTAACACTGCCAAAGCCTTTTATTTGGGGCTCCCTTCTCAGTGAGAAAACAGACCTTCGAAGCCTGTGCTGGTCCAATCTACCATAGGGAAAAACATAACTGGGAAGTAGGAAGAGTCCTCAGCACTTTCTACGGTTTAGCTTCTTGTTTATATAATCACAGTAAGTGATAAAAGGCTTGACTATTATTTTGATTTTGGCTTGGTGTGTGACACCTAGCAGCTCAGCTGAGCTCCTGACAATATGATTGTTTAAAGAGATACAAATTTTTTTTTGATGAAATTTAACATTCATTACTTTATAAAAGATTTCCAGCAAATAGAAATGAAAAAGGACCAGGCCGGGCGTGGTGGCTCAAGCCTGTAATCCCAGCACTTTGGGAGGCCGAGACGGGCGGATCACGAGGTCAGCAGATCGAGACCATCCTGGCTAACATGGTGAAACCCCATCTCTACTAAAAAATACAAAAAACTAGCCGGGCGAGGTGGCGGGCGCCTGTAGTTCCAGCTCCTCGGGAGGCTGAGGCAGGAGAATGGCGTGAACCTGGGAGGCGGAGCTTGCAGTGAGCTGAGATCCGGCCACTGCACTCCAGCCTGGGCGACAGAGCGAGACTCCGCCTCAAAAAAAAAAAAAGGACCACTTCGATCTGTAACGTTTACGGAAAGCCTACAGCTGATATAATAGCAAAATATTGAGTATCTTCCTTAAAAGACACCGAAAAAAAAAGTCATTCTTTACTACTTCTATTAAATTTGTACTAGAGGTCCTACCCAATGCAATAAGATAGCCAGGACAAAAAGACATGGGTAATGGAAAGGAAGAAGTACGACCCTCTTTATTTTCAGATGATACGATTGTATACATAGAAAATCCAAAGAAATTGACATGACTACTAGAACTAATGAATAAATTTAGCAATGCTGTTCTATATTTTGGTTAGAGACTACATTTACATTATTGTATGCATCTGTCAAAAATAACAGAACTGTGCATAAAATGGGTGAATTTTACAGTATGTAAATCATATCATAAGAAAAATAATTAGCATTTTATCTTTGGATAAACAGATCAGTATATAAATGAATCACATCTCTACATCTTAGCAACAAGTAACTAAAAATAAAATTTTAAAAATGATACGATTTAGAATAGAATTATTCATATAGGAAGAAATTTAACAAATGATGTGCATGACCTCTATGATGAAGGTAATTAAAGAATATCTAAATTAATGGAGAGGTCTACGCTGCTTATAGGTTGAAAAAAATAGTAATTTTAAGATTTCAATTGTTCCTAAATTGATCTACAGAATTGTTACAATTTCTATCAAAATCTCAAAAGGTTTTAAAGCAAAATTTGGCAAGATTAATGTAAAGTTTATATGGAGTACATAACCAATACAATAGCTAACACAATCCTGAAGAAAAAGAAATGTAAAGGACTTACGCTACCAAAGTAATGCCACAGTAGTCAATACAGTGTGATATTGGCATAAGGATGGACAAGCAGGTGAATAGAACAGACTAGTAAGTTTCAACCTACACCTGTATATATACATTCCATTGATTTTCAATAAAGTCCTCAAGGTAATTCAATGAAACAAAAGGAATTTTTGTTTTCAAGACACAATACTGGAACAACTGGATATCTATATAAGAAAAATGGACATAAATACAAAATCTGAAACTATAAACATTATGGAAGAAAACATACAATATCTTCACAACCTTGTGGCTTACTATTTTTGAGACAAGACGCAAAAGACATTGAAATTGGGTGGGCATGAGGGAGCTTTCCAGGGTAACGGAAATGTTCTACATCTTCACTTGGTTGGTAGTTACCAAAGTGTATACGATTGTTAAGTAATAATTGAGCTGTTCACCTAAGATCACTGTATATCACTTTATGGAAATTATATCTCAATTTAGTACTTTTAAAGTGCAAAAAAATGCACATAGCAACTTTAATAGCCACAAACTAAAAACAATCCAAATGTCCATCAACAGTGTGGTGTATCAATACAATGGAATTCTACTGTGCAACAAAATAATAAACTATGGACACACACCATGACATGGATGAATCTCAAAATAATTATGCTAAGTGAAATAAGTCAGAAAAAAGAAAGTATGCATATAATTGCATTTATATAAAAATCTAGAAAATAAACTTTCTACCGTACAGAAAGCAGATCAGTGGTTATTTGGGGATGCAGGATGGGGGTAGGAAGGGAGGGATTACAAAGAGGAATGAAAATCTTTTGGAGTAATTTACATGTTCATTATCTTGAATGTTGTGATGGTTTCACAGGTGTATACATATGTCATAACTCAAATTGTACATTTGAAATATATGCATTTTATTGTATGTCAATTATACCTAAAATTTGCTTTAAAATCATAGAAGTAGGTCAGGCGTGGTGGCTCACACCAGTAATCTCAGCACTTTGGGAGGCCGAGGTTGGAGGATCCCTTGAGTCCAGGAGTTTGAGACCAGCCTAGGCAACAGGATAAAATCTCGATAAAATCATAGAAGTAGACTTGAGCACAATATGAAAGCATTTTCCTTCGAATTACCAGAATAAATAGAATCTTAGACTCCAAAGGGACCTCATGGGTATGTTGGCAGACAAAGCAGCATCTACCTTCTACTGGAGCATTTTTAGTAAAGGAACATTCCTATTACTCATGAGACACTTCCATTACTAAGTAGCAAATAATTAATTGTTAGAAAATTATTGCTGGCTGGGCGTGGTGGCTCACGCCTATAATCCCAGCACTTTGGGAGGCCGAGGCAGGTGGATCACCTGAGGTCAGGAGTTCGAGACCAGCCTGACCAACATGGTGAAACCCTGCCTCTACTAAAAATAAACCATTAGCTGGGCGGGGTGGTGGGCGCCTGTAATCCCAGCTACTCAGGAGGCTGAGGCAGGAGAATCACTTGAACCTGTTGGGGGAGGTTGCAGTGAGCCGAGATCACGCCATTGCACTCCAGCCTGGGCAACAGAGCAAGATTCTGTCTCAAAAAAAAAAAAAAAAAACAGAAAAGAAAAGAAAAGAAAAAAGAAAATTATTACTATCCATGGTTCCTGTAACTTAACCCATTGATTTTAAGTCTTGCCTCTTAGTGGTATCCAGATAAATCTACTCCTTCCCCAAATTCAACATTCATTCAACAACTACTTACTGAGAGATAACTATATACAAGAAACCAGTCCATGCACTGTGGTGAATACAAAGATATGTAAGATAAAAACTCTGGTTTCATGAATTTTCCAATTTAGCACCTAAAAGTAACTGCAACTTTAGCTATTTTGTGTGTGTGTGTGTCTCTTCTGCTGTGGTTTGTATAGCAAGAATGTTTCTAACTTGGCAATTGGATTGAAGATGGTAGGCAAGATGAGTACAATCTAGTATCTACATTTTCTGTTTGGTATTTTAACTGTATCTACCACAATGAATAAAATTACCACATTGTGTTATCAATTTACCAATCCCTAAACCAACGTAGTATACTGGAGAGAGGATGAGAATAAGATTCAGAAAATACAGCTTCCATCTCTGCCTCTGCAACTAAATAACTAGTTATCATCTTTCATTAATCACTTTCATGTAAAAGATGGAGTTGGTCTCTGTATAGCAGTGGTTTTCAAACTTCTTGTTTTCAAGACCTTTTACTGTCTTAAAAAGTATTGAAGACCCTATCATCTGGATTACATCTATCAACATATACCATATAAAAATTAAAACTGAGTAATATTTAAAATTACTTATTTATTCATTTTCAAGTGATAATAAACCCATTAAATGTTAACATATATTATGAATTTTTATGAAAATTACTTATATTTTCCAAAACAAAAAAAAAATAGTGGGAAGAGAGATTATTTTACTTTTTTTGTAGATTTCTTTGGTTTGATAAAAGCTGAATCCTCCTATCTGCTTCTGCATTTCTTCTGTTGGAATATATTGCTTTAGTTAAAATATATGAAGAAAATACGGTTTCAAATAGTTATATAGCTGGAAAAGTGTGTATTCTAATAGCCTTTTAAGATAATGTTAGTTGTAATGCAGAATCTGAAACTTTATCAACTAGCTTTTTGTATTCAATTACATTAAACTCATTGATCTATCTTGCCCTTTGAATGGATCTTTTACCTATGCATGATTTCATAACACTGTGTATTAGTCATTTGGAAAACATTAGTTCACTGACATATGCAGACTTTCCAAATGTTAACACTATTATACAATATAAAAAATACACATTAATATAATTACCAGCTTCATTAGAAAAGTCTGAGATTTGGGAAGCTGTCACACTCATAGTGTCAGGTTCAAGTTTTCCAAAATTCTCATTCTTACTGGAAAAGCTGAAATTTTTCATTGGCCACAAATACTGTCAGTAGTTTTCCTTGAAGTGATAGGCTCACTGTACTCATTTTCAAGAAAATGCCTGCCAAATACCCAAGTACAAATAACCACAGTTTGTCTCCTTTGTTTTTCAAGTAAAAATGAATTTTGGCTGGGTTTAGTGGCTCATGCCTGTAATCCCAGCTCTTTAGGGGGCCAAAGCGGGAGGACCTCTTGAGGACAGGAGTTCAAGACCAGCTGGGGCAACACAGCAAGACCCTGTCTCTAAAACAAACAAAAAAAGCGTTCCATGCAAAAATCAACTGGTTCAGCTAGCAACTCGAACAACTGCACAAGTGCTTTTCCTAGAAACAACTATCTTACTTCAGCGTACATAAGTGCTTTGTGTATACTTCCCATTTTGTCATATGTAACATTAAAAAGATACACACTCAAGGGTCAAAATTCAATTAACACAAATTAATGCTACATTGGAGACATTCTGAAGTAAAACTGGCTTTTTCCCCCCGAGAGTATGAGGAATGCAACTACTAAGAAAATGTGGTACACTGCAACAGTAATTTTACTCATCATCAGTGCAAATGTCAACATAGTGAGAAAAGTAAACATTCTTCATATTTGCTATGATACATATTCGCGTCCCCTCCAAAAAAATTCATATGTTTTAAAATTTTAATCCTCAATGTGATGGCATTAGGAGGTGGGGCCTTTGGGAGATGATTATGCCATGGGGTGAAGCCCTCATTGAGATTAGTGCCCTTGTAAAAGATGCTCCAGAGAAAAAAACCCTTTCCCCTTTCACCATGTGAGATACCACCTATGCACCAGAAACAGGGTCCTCACCAGATACTGAATCTTAGGTTTGACCTGCCTTGATCTTAGGCTTCTCAGCTTTCAGAACAATGAGATATAATTTGTTGTTTGTATGCCACCCAGCCTGAGGTATTTTGTTATGGCAGTCCAAACAAACTAAGATAATATTACTGTTAAAATATTCCTCATGTTCTCTAACAGGATTTCAGGAACCCTAAGGGTCCACAGACCACAGTTTGAGAACTACTGACCTAAAAGATCACTAATGTCCCTCCAACTCTAAAATGCCTATGAACAGTCAACAACTTTCATTTGTAGAACTCTACAAAACATTCATTTCCCTAGATAAGTAATACATCTTACATTTAACAAATACACCAATTTCTTACGAATCTTTTGTATCAACTGCTCTTGAGGACAAACTCATGAAGTTGTGAAACAGAAACCATTTCTTCCGTCCCCCCAAAACACCATGAGTTTATTGAGCTATTTTCCACCCTCCAACTTTTCTAGGTAGCATTGTGTTTTGGCCAGACGAGGGGCAGGGAGAGGCGGTTGTGTAAGTGACTGGACTAACTCTACGTTTATGGCCCTATTCCACTTGCCAATGTACTGATGTAAGCATATACATATAACACAATTTCAACCAATGATAAATAAGAGGTGCTTTCAGGGTGGTGCTGTGGGACTCCTTAGAAGGTTTTCATTGCTACTAAGAAGAGATACACATGAATAGTTCATACTCTCTTTCTACGGGGCATTGCAGTGTTTGTATGTGATTCCTGGAACTGCAGCAGCCATCTTCAGAGTATGAGGGGCACTAATATTAGAGGGCAAGTTGATAGGCAGAGTATGACAGTACAGAAAAATGGAAAAAACTTTGGTCCTTAATAGTGTCATTATTTGGCTGAATTAATTAACTTTGGAAATAATCAACCTCCAAACTTCTTGTTATGTGAGCTAAAAATTGTCTTTATTCTTTAAGACAGATAGTGTTTTTTAGCACTTGCAAGAAAAACAACCTATCTAATATAAACAGACACCACCATGCCTATCTTCCACATACAGAAACATTTTACTACATCAATTAAATTATGAGAATATGGACAGAGAAGGACCAGTCCTCCTTTAGCAAGGTTCTGGAGGGCTTGTAAATAAAGAATACACTAAACAATTTTTCAGTCATGTCCCACTCTTAATACCACTCCCCCTCTCAAAGTTCCATATCTCTTTCAGTACTCAATTAATGTCATATATACTGTAAGAAATTATGAAAGCAAACCAGCCAGTTCTCCTATATACAGGAAAAATATTATTTGATTGAATTATGGCATGATACAAATTCCTTAACAGAATTTCTTGAAGTCTTATTTTATTACTAACTGTCAAAAACACCATTCCATTAACCAAAATAGAACTTGCTTGTAAATGGTACTTACATTCTCTACAAGTTAGTATCTGACATTTACATCAGATTCATTAAAATAAAAAAAGTTAAAAATTAAATTTAGCAAAAGGCTGTTTCTTTTATAACATTTGCCTTTGACTGTCTTTAATTAATGAATAACAAGGGATTTAAGGTTCCTATTTCAAGAGGGTAGCAAGTACCATTATAGACTGCCCTTTTGGTTAAAGGCCAGCAGATGCTGCTAAAGGAACAAAGTACAGGTGAACCTGGACAGACTGTGAAGGTAAATAAATTCAAGCACTGATGCATAAAATGAGAATCTGGTTTGTTAAAATGAAAGGAGCCTATGTATCACATATCACACTGAAGATGTTTCTCTAAAATCCTCAAGAATTACTGCTATTTAAAAACAAATCTTTATAATAAAGATTTAGCTAAGTGTCTGGGTGGTTCATTTATAATGTTAATTAGAAAGAATACATTTTCAAAAATTACTTCTGTTCCGTGGCTGCTATCATCACAAGGGGATGAGATGATGGAATGATTACATTTTAAAAAGAAAATCATTAGAGGCTAAGACCAAATCAGCCAACCAACTGGCAATCAATTGAGCATCAATTCCATAGTCACCGTAGTAGATAGGAAAGAAAAATTAAGTCTGTCTTACAGGCACTCTTATACACTACTGATAGGAGTATAATTGGTAAAACCATTCTGGAAAGTAATTTGGCAAGAGCAGATCCCTATCACTCAGGAGCTTAAAGTTCAGCTATTCAAATGCCACCTGGAAAAACCATAATGCATAACAATTTGTGACTTTGCAGAGAAATACATTTGAATTGTGAAAGCTATAGGGCTGGCAAACAGGCAATGAATACATTTAGCTATTGAGGAAATGTGGCGAGAAGGTAAAGTGGGTGTGCTACAAATTGGGAGTGGTACAAAATGAGCGGAGGACCTCACATTCCATATGTACTAACCAGTTTAATTTTCTAAAAAGAGGAAATTGAGGCTGTGATATTATCACCCCAAAGTGGGAAAAACAGATTAAGAATTAATGAAGGGAAGTTTCTGGAATATCACTAAGGGAGAGAGGAAAGTTAAGGATAGTACTAGGTAAAGACACAGCCATTTAAGTGTAAGCCTGAAAGGCAGCTTCAGTGCAGGGGCTGGTGAGAGGGGTGGGGAAAGAGGTCAGAAGGGGCTCTTATTTCAGATGCATATTCACAAAACTCTTCTGGGGGAGGGAGAATGTCAACAAATTTGAGTATGTTATACCATTGTTATAGCTAGGAAGAGATCAGTGGGAGAGGTATTTGTGGAGGGCAAGTTCCACCTTCTGCTCAGGGGAGAAAAGTAGGAGGATATATGGTTCACGAAATTAAAATTTAAGCCCTTAAGGATGAACGGCCTATGCAGTTATGGTAAAGACTTATTAAAAGATGAGTCAATGGAGAGTCTTTCTTTAGAATCATCTCAAGTGACCAGTCACAGAAGGGTTTACAGAAAGGGCAATGAGAATTATTCAACTTTTTATCATGACTTTATTTTTCTCTATTATCTACTATGTATGAAATAGGGATTGAGGAGAATCTCACGAGCAGGTTCTAGAGCCTTGGTTTACATCTTGGCCCAATCATGTATCAACTGCATGGCCTTTGGCAAGTTATTTAACCCATGTGGGTTTCTGATTCCTTGCATATAAAAGTGGAAATAACATTAGCTATCTAACAGGATATAACATAGTAACCACTAAAAAAGTTACCATAATTTATCTGTTGATATAGCCTTTTTAAGTATCAGGGTCTACTGTATGTATCAAAGACTTGAAAAATACTTATAGTGTTTAACCCACTAATTCCCCGTGAAGGAGGCTGTAGCAATAAAATAATAAAAATACGGAATAAGAAACGTTCATGGCAGCACTTTTTACAATGGCTAAAAAATCTTGATATTTTAAAATATATTCTACAAAAATGAACAGGTAAATAAATTGGGGTGTGTATAAATACAAGTTGTATGTAATCATTTTAAAATAACATTTTAAAACTAAGAATGTTAACATGGGAAAGTGCTTGATAAGTGATCAAACGGTAAGAAATAAAACTATATGTAGAATAATCCTAACTTACTTTTTTATTTTAACCAATTTATTTTTTTTTTTTAGTTATTAGCAAGTGCTTACTTAATCAGGTTTTTAGTATTTTAAAAATTCAGTGTCTTCATGAAATGAAAACTTTACCATAGCAATTGAAACATGAATTGTGCTTAGTTTCACGATTCACGACCAAACTTTAACATATCATTTACAGTTCAAAAACTGTACCCTTACAAGTCATTGTTCTATGCCAAATTTATTTTAAAAAACAGATTATATACACAGGAAAGAAAATAATAAAAAGAACAATAATCAAAACACACACTATTATTCTGTGCTCAGCCAGCACAATTCTGGCCTGCTGGTAGAACTGTGGACATATTTTTATTTTCTTTATGTTTTTCAAGTTTCCAACATTGAGTAGCTATTACTTTTATTAGCATATAAAATCAACATACGAATTGGTTGAATGAATGAACAAATATACAGTTATTGCTTCAAAAGGGCCTTTAATCTAATAGAAAGAACAGATAAAATGTCATAAAACAAAATGCCTGTTTTATGCATTTTGCATAAAAATACATGCAAATACATGCAAATACAAAAGAGGCTAAATATTACAAATGTTCAAAGAAGGGCACCATCAGTATTTGATACTATAGTAAGGGAAAGTTTCACAGGACTGTTTATCTATTCTCACCAGTATGCAAACACCATGAAGGGAAGAACCTTGTCTTATCTTGTTTTAGCCATAGTGTCTAGCACAAAATGATTTTGTAGGCAGTACACCTCCATGAGCAGAAATAAAACAACATAAATAGATTTTTTGAGTACTTAGAAGTTGCTGAATAAATATCTGCTGAATAAATGTAAACATTATGCTGGAATTGAGCAAAGACTTGGATCCACAAAATTCTAATCAAGATGGAGGGCCAAAATGTGTATGCAGTGCTCAAGGGATTGTAGGAAAGCTTATCTAGGCTAGACTGGAGGGAGTATATTGTAAAATGTAATGAAAAATAAGGTTGGATAAGGGAAAAGATCATGATAGGCCTTGAAAATCATGCAGGGGATTTGAGTGTTGATGTAGTAAGAAATGCTAAGTCAATAAATATAATGACAATAATGAAATCTAAAATTGATTTAACATTTACTATGGTGTCACATACTATATGTTTTACATAACTTTTCTCATTTTATCCTCAAAAAAAATATGTGAGATAGGTGCTACTGCCTCCCTTTTTTTCAAAGAGGAAATTAAGGCTCAAAGATTACTATTTTGCTAAAAGTTACGCATCTACCAGTCAGATTCCAGCTCTGACTTCAGAGGCCAACCTCTTGAAGACTCTGTATAAGACCTCTACAAAGTCCACAAAACGTGTGAGGAGAAATACCAGAAGAGAATGAGATTTTACGTATATCTATTCTAGGGTCTTGGACTGGAATCAGAGGTATCATTATGAATCCATGATTTCAACATATATAAAGAGGGACTTCAAGAAATTGATATAGAAACAGGCAGGTGTGCATGTATACATCTATTTCCTAGTTCTGCCCGTTGACAGGGCCTAGAAGCAATGACACCTCAGTAGCAATAAGCATGCCAAGCACCCAGATCTTGGTTTCCACATACCATTCTCCAATAAAAAGAATCAGAGCTCCTTGGAGAAAAGATCCTGATTCCAGAGTTGGAGCAAGGAAATTAAAAAATGAGTCTGGAGGCAGGGTGCAGTGGCTCACACCTGTAATGCCAGCACTTTGGGAGGCCAAGGCGGGCAGATCATGAGGTCAGGAGTTCGAGACCATCCTGGCTAACATGGTGAAACCCTGTCTATACTAAAAATACAAAAAATTAGCTGGGTGTGGTGGCGGGCGCCTGTAGGCCCAGCTATTTGGGAGGCTGAGGAAGGAGAATGACATAAACATGGGAGGCGGAGCTTGCAGTGAGCCGAGATCATCGCGCCACTGCACTCCAGCCTGGGTGACAGAGCGAGATTCCGTCTCAAAAAAAAAAAAAAAAACAATAGAATCTGGAACATCTGTGGCGCCAGAAAGTAAGAGGGTGCTTAAAAAATGATGGAGACATGTTGAAACGACACAGGAGCCAATTTGAAGGGGCTCCTGTTGGCCAAATCTGGGTTTCAGCAAAAAACAAAAAGTAATAAGAGCATAATTCATTACAACCTATAGAATAAAACAAATATTAATTAAGTCCATACTACTATAAACAGCTGAGTAAATAAATATATACATTAAGAGTAGAGAAGAGGGCCGGGCGCGGTGGCTCAAACCTGTAATCCCAGCACGTTGGGAGGCCGAGATGGGCGGATCACGAGGTCAGGAGATCGAGACCATCCTGGCTAACACGGTGAAACCCCGTCTCTACTAAAAAATACAAAAAACTAACCGGGCGAGGTGGCGCGTGCCTGTAGTCCCAGCTGCTCGGGGGGCTGAGGCAGGAGAATGGCGTAAACCCAGGAGGCAGAGCTTGCAGTGAGCTGAGATCTGGCCACTGCACTCTGGCCTGGACGACAGAGCAAAACTCCGTCTCAAAAAAAAAAAAAAAGAGTAGAGAAGAGAAAGTTTTTTATTACAGTATAATTCAATCAATTAATAAATGTAAAAATGTTGGAAATTAAAATCAATGTCTGGCAAATGTCACAACAATAATTTATTCAAGCCAGAATCATCAACATATGCTAAAATTAGTGGGCAAATATACGATGAGAAACAGGATACTTACGCTGTCTCACAATATTGCCCTGCATAGTCTCACTTTGTAATTACAAAAGAAAAAATAGTGACTTTATAGTGAATAAACCTAGCAGACACCATCTTAACCAAGCTTTCAGGGATGTAAAGAGTCTCATGCCTTACATGTACAAACATCAAAAGGTAAATAAAAACACAGGAAAAAATACAAACTCTTACACTGCCACGGGACAGATACATACATAGATATATGCATAAGACTAAACACAGACATATATATATAGTTAGTGAATAAAATTGGATATGATAGGTAGGCAAATTAGTACAAAAAAAGAACAAAACTAAATTAACCATGTTAAGTAAAGTGTGTTACCATATACACATATCTGGTTGTTTCACAATAGACATGCTCCTGAAAAGTTTGGTGTATTTAAAATTAATGCAGTAACTGAGTAATTAAATAATCATAAGGCAAATCTTCCTTCAAAACAAATCATCTGTCACAAATTATAGTAGTTATATAAGTTGAAATGTTTACATATTGTGATTACATAAAATCATAAAACTTTCAACAGCATTTACTTTTAGATTGCTTTTAAATAATCTCACTCTATATACACAGATACAGAGGTCAAACTCTGATCTTTTTATTCTAGGCCCAAAGCTATTTCCATTACACCATGCTGCTTCTCCTAACATCATCAGGAAGACATGTAACCTCCATTATCGTTTCCATTTCACCTCTTGTGTCCAAAAAAAGTGGCAGAGATCCAAATACTTTACATACCAGTAAATCTCTACAGACCACATACAAAGTAGGCAGTATAGGACAGTCATTAAGAGCAAAGATTCTAGAGTCAAACTGCCTGGATTCAAATTTTCCAGCTTCACAAGGTACTACCTACGTGACTGGCTTTCTGGGAATGTATTCAACGTCTGTAATTTGTAGTTTTCTCATCTGTAAAGTGGGGATAATAATAGTATATGTCTCATAAGTCTAGTCTGAATATTAAATATGATAATGTGTATTATCATATTAGCACAGTGCCTGGCACATAGTAAATACTCATTATGCTATCTATAATAATAATGATGACGATTATGACAAATTTTTCCTATGGAGCAATATACTTCATAGAGGATGAAGTGTTTCATGGCTACAAACAACACTCCTACCCTTGATAAATTCGTGCCACTGGTCACAAGGAAGACAGTACGTTTAAACTAAAGAAAAATATCCAATCTACTTCACAGAAAACAACCTACTAACTACATAAAATAGAACTAACATAATTTTACATACTACCCACATCCACAAATCTAAGTTCATATCCCACTGACAGCGAATCAGTACAGGTATAATTGCCTTCACATAAAAATGTTATTTCCATCACTAGAAATTATATTTCCAACCTAAAACTGGCTTCTCTTATTATTAACCTTTTGGCATAGAAGTTACTTTATTCCACCTAATGAATGCTCTACCTAAAAAAAAAAAAACCTTCCACATATTTGTGATGTACCAATTTGGCATGATTTCAGAGATAAAGAAATCATTTATCTATAAAAGAGCAAAGCACTTTAAATAGCAACACTTTTGGTATAAAAACCCCAATACTAGACTACTCCAGTCAATGACTAGCCCTACCACCATCCAGTTTTACTCTGGAAATGGTCACCAATATCTCCAGCACTAGTATGGAGAGCAAATATCATTCATATTTTTGAGCCTATTAAAATATTTATGTATGAACCAGGAAAAACAAACCCTTAGTTTTAATAGAGGCACAATATCCTAATGATAGGAAAAGGGGATGTAAAATGTTCTTTAAAAATTATATAGGAGGAAAAGGGAAAGAGCTGTATGACTTCATGAATACTCATTAGTTTAAGAATCCAAGAAAACAAGCTTGCTCTCAAGTTTTGTCAATAAAAAGAAATCTCATTGTTAACATAAATTGATTTAATATAAATTGATGTGTAGTGTTGCTATACATACCTGTATAGTTGTCATCTGATGCAAATTTGTTAAAAGTAACATCAAAAAATATATATATATATTTAATCAAACATCTACAAAATATTTGTCCCTGGGCCAGATGCCATAAACAGAGGGCAACAAGGAGATGTTTTTAAAATGAACTATTTTCAACAGCACAATTGTAGTTTTATCCAAGTCTGTGTAGCCCTACTGACTGGCTAAAGCTTACCCCCATTAAGATGCTCTGCATCAAAAAAGTATTTTAAAATCATTTGTCTACTTTGATGGAAGAAAATTATGGCATGCATATTAAAAATATTTGATATGCATGGTTTTTCAGCAAACTTGCTATTATAATTATGATGTGCTCAGAGTAATATGAAAGTTAGTTTTCATACACTACGTACACATCTTCCAAAGGATAGAAAGAGGACATGTGATTTGAGGCATGCTAAATGTTATAGGGAAGCTAGACAGCTAACTTAAAAGTGGACCCAGATAAGCTGTAACATAGCAGCTGCTTATAAAGAATTGACAGTCACTCAACCATGTGAAGGCCTAACCCATGATCTCATATTAAACAGTTTTTAAAACCATCCATAATAATCACTCAAATACATTTAAATAATTTGTCACACACTTATTCTTTAGAGGTTATATTAAATTAAAAATGATGGGCTTCAGGCTGCAGAACATTTTCTCTCACAAAGCCATTCATTTTTTAACATCTGTCCCTCATCCCCAATAGGACAGTGGGTGGACTACCCAGACACCTTTCTAAGAGATATACTGAGGTTTGAATTCTACATTCCTAAAACTGAATAGAGCTTTTTGCTGCCATTTCACATGTACATCCTCCCCCACTTTCCTTTAAACTGGAACACTGACTCTCCTTTGAAAAAGGAGTATTTTCCTTTGAATAGGTGATGGGCAAATTCTCAATTTGTTCAGGTGCCTTGGTGGGTTAAAAAAAAGTAAACAAACAGAAAACCCATAACTTAGAAACAACAACAACAACAAAAAAGACGCAAAAGACCTGAAGCCTGAGACCTTACCTCACTCTTCTTGGTATGTTACCTTAGCATTTCACTTGTAAAAAGGATGTGAAAAAGGAAAAGCAGGTCAGTGGCTTGAATGACCTGAGGTGGGGGTAGATTCATGTTGCTTAAGGAAAGAGCAAAGGGGAAGAACTTCACTGAGGCGCTAAACACTTTGATGGAAGCTGGATTTTCGAAGAGCCAAAGTATTAAACTAGAGACAAAATTTAAAGAGTGAGTGGGCTGGGTACAAGAAGTGAAAAGGTTAGTCGCCAGTCAGGGAAACACCCGAGGGTGGAGGGAGGGGAGGAAAAGTGTTAAATACCCATCAGAGCCTAGTGAGCCGTTAATTAGTGTCCCTCACTTCTGACTTTGCTCTTGCCCCCAGAGCAGCTAGCTGCAGGGAAGCAAACAGCCCTATTTTTAAGCACTTAAACCTCTCCCTTGGACTTCAGAAGGCTTGAGTTACCCGTGTTGCAAACAACGTTTCTTCCTAAACATGAGAAAGCAAATTTGAATTCCCTGGTCAAGGCCGAAAGGAAGATAAAGGGACCAAAAAAAAAAAGGTAATTTCAGTGTGAAAGAGCTGTGATGGGCGCGGGGGAGGAGAGGGAGGACTTACCGCAGCCTCTGCAGGCTGCCCCCAAAGACTCAGGGCCAGTAAGAACAAGCCGGCAGCCAGGCTGACTCCACGCAGTTTCATTCTTCTCCGGCTCCCGCAGCTCCTTCAGCACCCGCACGAAATTCCCGGCTGGCTCTAACCAATTGGCATAATCTTGAGGGTTTATATGGAGAGAGCTAGAGCCGGAGAGGGACAGTGAGGCTTGGGTGAAGAGAAAGAAGCTTTTTAAGAATGGAAGAAAAAAAAAAAGAAGAAGAAGAAGGAGCTACTCTTCCTTCCCCTCTCCCCTCCCCAAAGCCGGTCTCTGAGGAGAACTTTTCCCTTCTGTCCAGACTTACAAACTTTTTCTTCACTCAGTTCCTACAGATCTACTTTCCTCCCTCTCTTCCCCCTGAACGGCCTCCCTCCTCACCAGCACAAGGGAATTTGAGTATCACTCCGCCACAGTTTTAGACTGCACCAGCAACCTGCGAGGGAGTGACGCTCAGTTATTTGGGGGAGGGAAACTTCCAGACTAGTCGACTGAGCACCATGAATCCAACCGGGAAGCTTTTCTATTCGTTCATTTGCACCTTCCTTTGATACTACTTTTCTAGGCTCAGTTCCACTCTCACTGGTGTGAGCACCAAAGCCAATTACAAAGAGACCTAAACTGGGACTATTTTTTTAGCGGATGGATCTCAGAGGGGCCGTGCTTTTTATTGTTAATCATTAGAAACAAATTTTGGTCGCTGCTCCCTGAGCTGCTGGTCTTCTTTACTTTCCAGCGGCTCACAGAACAGAGAGTTTCTATATACAAGCAGAAGATGTGAAAATATTGGGAATAAATAAAGTATATGCTTATAAACAAGAAAATAAGTATATGTGCGTGAATACTTTATGTGTGTTATATACATATAAGATTTGGGAGCATTCAGCAGGTATTGGTAATGACTCTATGGTATAATGTTATTCTAATACAGCTATATCTCTTTGTTTAGCTGCATTGAATGCCATAATTAATGCCTCTTAAATTAAGCTAATGTAAAAGGTATTGATTCTCATTGTAGTTGTGTTGCAGAAATATTTAGGGCAGGGAATTAAATAACTTTAGTGCAGTGTTTCTTGGAATTAATACAAACACTTAATTGGAAATATTTAAATAGAGTTGATGGCAGCTGAATCGATATCTCCCAAATAAAGTAGACTTGAATGGTCCTTTGATAATTCTGATATATAGATTTTTTTGAGTGACAGAAGGATCAGAAAATACTTTCTGCGAACTCCTTGGAGAATCTTCAAGAATTTGATGGAGAATTCTTCACAACATTTCTATCTCCCTAGAATTAACCACTTTAGAGTATTTCAAGGTTTTGGATCTACTTCACGAGGGCCCACTCATCCTTAGGTTCTGCTTAGCTCAGAGTTGATTTACAACTCCAGAAACTGTCTCCCCTTCCCAAGAGCCTAGTGTACAGTCAATTTGAATCAGTGTTGTATGCATTTGGGTATGTGTGCAAGGGCACTTTCGGGCCCATCTGTCTATGTGGGAATAGTATGCTTATGTCTCTTTATGTGTAACTTAACAGTAAAGTTGAAAGTATATGATGCACAGTTGTTTAGGTCTTAGCGTACAGGTCTCTAAGGGGTTGTGTGTGAAGCTGTGGAGATACTTAGGGCTGTTGTGTGGAAAGGTGCCTGAAAGTGAGAAAGACTACCGGCTGCCCAAGGTAAGGGGGATGATTGACAGCAGACAGCCCCGCCCCTTTCCCCTCCATTCCTTCCTCTCCTGCTGCATGGAACTGTCTCCTGAGTGCTGCAAGTTGTAACGGGCACCGCTGAGCCTGTTTCCCTTTGGGGCACTTCTTATCTAGAAGCTGTGTTTAGTTTCTTCCAAACTGGGCTACTTCGTCCACCTACTCTGTTCTGACTAAGGAAACAGCCTCTAAGCATCAGCAGAGCCCCGATGAGCCCGGGCCGCGGAGCCGCTTAGCAGTCTCCCGGGACCCAGCTCCGGAGGAGCCGCAAGCATGCACCCTGGGTGAGCTGTTGCTGCCCCAAGCTCCCCTCCTCTTTCTTACTTCGGGTTACTTTGCCAGGCCGGGACTGTACTTGTACTTCTGTCACTGCAGAGAAAGTGGGAGCAGGCATCCAAAAGGGTACGGGGGGCTACAGGCAGACGCACAAACTCGAAGCCTAGAGAGCCCATAGCACTCACCGTCCCTCCCGTTTCAGGTTGTGGCTGCTCCTGGTTACGTTGTGCCTGACCGAGGAACTGGCAGGAGCGGTGAGTCTCTTCTCACGACCCTTTTCCCTCCCCCTCCTTTGACCCTCTCACCATGGCCATCTCTAGTATTTATGTTAGGGGGTTGCAGAGAGTTTCACCGCGAGACAGAGTCTTCACCACTCCCCTTTCTAGTGGGACTTAATGAGATTCTTGAAGAGGAATAGCACGGTGTCAAGTCAGTATTTTCGGGACCAAGGTATCTTCCAAAACTTCGTAAAGGGTAGGGAAAACAAAAGTGGAAGACACAAGATGCACGCATTTCTGAGCGTCTTCCCCAGACGACTTAAGATGACTAGCATCTGATGCCTTCCTCTGCATCAATCTCCGCGGCATAAGAAACATAATTTTCCCTGGTTTTCAGGAACTTGAGTTGGCACACTAGTCTGAGAGTGGGAGGAGAGCACAAGGAGTGGAACTTGAAAGTGCCCCAGATACTATGGAAATGAACCTTCAGTACATGCTTAGAGCCCTTTGACAGTACCAGGTGACATCTGGATTCTTTAACTACCTGAATTGAACTGATACCACTAGGTGATGTTCAATTTCTGTCTGATGTGTCCTCTTACTCGTTTTCTGCATCACCAGAAAGTTAAAAGTTAAAGCTGTTATAACAGAAAAAAAAAATTCTAAGTTAACATTTCATAGGCTGTTTAGATGTCATCTATCAAATCAACTAGGGACTGCAGATAAAGAAATTTCTGAAGACATTTGGTCAAGAAAAGTTTAATGGGTCCCAGAAAGTAGAGAAATCTCCAGTGGAATTACTAGGATAATTTCACAAAGATGGAGTGACCCAAATAATCAAACATGCTGCAGTTTTCCAGTTTCACTAGCTACTTACACTGACAGAAATACAAACTGTTGAGTTTGAATATGAAGTTGTTCAGTTGTTGAATACTGTCTCACTGCTGTATTTTTTTAAAAATTTTTAATGATACCCAAAGCCATTCACTATATAGATGACTGATGAATATATATTCCAAATATTTATCTTGAGGGTTTTGATCGTTTTAACTGATTGGCTCTACTTTTTAATATTTTAAATATTTTTAAATACTATTATAGAGCCATACTTAATTCAACCTAATAAATCACCCAATGCGTTTATGAAAAAATGGATTATTTTATCTTGGCATATGATGTCTTTAAGAAAATACCAGAGTGAAGTGAAGTTATTTCTCTTATAAAGAGAGGATGATGCCAGAAAACTTGAATACCAACATCTTGTGACCCCTTAACTCAACATCAGTTCCTATGTAAGTAAATTCTTGACTTCGTAAGCAAAGATATTGATCTAAAACTCTGTGTACTTCTCCATCTTGTTCCTTCAATATACAAGTTTAGTTATGTATTACCTTCAGGCTCAATACTACATTAGTTGAAAATGCCAGGACTTGATTAGTTAACAATTCATCCAGGAATCTTGCCACTTGTAAGTGTCATGCTTGGGCAGAATACCCTCAAGCGAAACTTTTATTTTTAGACTCTGGCTGATTTTATTCAGTGTACTTTTGGGAAAAACACAACAGATCATTCCAGATAGCTGAAGACTTCACAAGCACTGCATCCTGTCACTTAATACCTTTAAAAACCACTTTAATGCTTGCAATTCTTTCAAGTATTGAAATGAGTCTCCAAAATTAAGCACTGCTTTGGTTTATGAGTTTTAGACTCTGTCTCATTGTTTTATGATGTCACCTGCTGTGTCAGTGTGATTGACCATGGTAAGTCTAAAATAGACCTTGAGCTCCGCAGAGAATACTTTATTTTTTGGCTTATTTAACTACAGAGCCACTTCCTTCACTTGTTGTTTACTTATGCACAATATCTTTGACATTGTAAAGCTATTTTTTTCAGTTTTGGGGAAAATGACAAATATAAAGAGAGTCACAGAATAAGTTATCAGAAGATGATTTTTCTGAAGGGATGTTTTGTTTTTTCTTTTACACACTTTGCACTGGATTCTCATCTGTACGGGCTGGTTCTCATCTTCTACACTCAATTCCAGTTTATCCTCGTGAGTTTGTTGTGTTTTTTACCCTTTGGATTGTTTTAAACATTCAAATTCTCTGTGCCATGTTTGACTAATATTAATGAAAATAGTTATTAAAAATAGATTGTCAAGAACTATGTTGCGTTTTGCTACGACAAAGTCTCTTTACTGTGATAATTAAGTTGCCAATAATATTGGCAAGCATTTAAAGATTGGGTCATTTAGGGGCTTTTGGGTTCTTCCTTTTCCCGAGTTTACAAAGCACATCTATATAAAGTAAAGGAAAACTAAATGTTAAAATCCATGTTAAAGAATGAGCTTCCATTAAATTTATTTTAAAGGAGTAATGATCTTCATTCAGGTGAAATATTTGCACAATTTATCTGCATAAAATAGAGTCTAGGATCTCAAAACATCCCTAATTGTCTTTGGCTATTAAGCTCCTAACTACCTAAGGGGCTGTGCTAGACTGAGCACAGCATGCAAAGATTTATTTAAACATAGTTCCTAACTCTCTAGGAATTTGCTTTCTCAGACAATGGTGGTCATTGTGTTCCTTAGAAGATAGAGTGCTTAATGATAAGTTATTATCTACATGTACTTGCATCGTGTTAGAGAAAAGTCTAGAAAGATACAAATCTCACCATCAATCAACGTGTCTAGGAAAAAATATATATCCCGAAGTAGTCAGATCCTTATGTTTTCTTCACACTTTGCCCCCTCCAAATAAGCTGTCAGGAAAAGGTCTAATACAATCAAGCATACTTAAAGTCAAAAGCCTAGGGGGATACTTATTTGGGTTGGGAGGAGGGTAAGGAGAGAAAACATTTCTATTGTCCCTTCTTCAAAGAGCATAGGTAAAATGCCTTTAGCTGCACTCAAATCAAGGTCTAATAGAAATATCAACTTCTTTCTTTAAAGTTGTAACATGCCCAGGTAGGTCCTTTCTGTTGTGATTTTCAGTCTTATAGCAGTCATCAAAATATGAATATTATGTAAAGGGAGTTTAGAGATGGAGACAATCTCTTCCTGTTCTAAAGATCAAGAGGAATATTTGCATTATCTGGGGCTGTGTCTCTATAAATCCTTAGAGTACTCTTCTACTTTACCTGCTAGCAAATATCCTATATCAGCTAGCTATGAAAAATCACAACATATAATATACATGTGTGTATATGTGTATATAAATATATAATATGTATATATATCTTGGGATGACTAAGGATACTGATAGAAATGTATGAGGACATTATCAAGTAAATCATCAAGTGACTGTAAATGGCTAATCCATAGGTGATAATACATATACATTATTTACAGGTCAAATTCAAATATATTTTAAGATAAAAGAGGAGGGGATAATAGATATTATTATCTAAAGTGTTACTAAGGAAGGAAATATATAACCATATCAAAAATTGTTTTATTACATATTTTAATGATTGTATTTCAATGTAACCCGTTTCCATTGTAATCCCATGTATTTCATTGTATAATTCTAAAACTAGCAGGGTGCAGTGGTGTGTGCCTGTAGTCCCAGCTACTTAGGAGGAGGCTGAGGCAGGAGGATTGCTTGAGACCAGAAGTTTGAGGGTGTGACACGCCATCATCGTGCCTGTGAATAGCCACTGTACTCCACCCTGGGCAGCAGAGTGAAACCCTGTCTCAAAAAGAAAAAAAAAATAGTATTCTAAAAAGGAGTGCGTAGGTTTCACTAGACTGCCAAAGTATGGCATTAAAAAAGTACCTCTAGTTCAAGAAAATTGGTTTTACAAAAGCAGTTCAAAATTGGTTTTACAAAAGCATTAAAAAAGTACCTCTAGTTCAAGAAAATTGGTTTTACAAAATCACTTTCTAATGTTTGTTCAGGCATGGGGGGAATTGTGTTGACTGTAAGTGCCAACAATCTTTTAATTTTTAAGCATAGTTTGGAGTCTTCAGTAAACATGCTCATATATTCTGTAAGCTCATAATCAAGTCATATGACTGGAGTATACTGTTTCCCTTATTATCTCATTAATAGAATAAAACTGATTGACCTCAGTTATTAATATTGGTTTTTATTTGCCTGAATTATATGGATTATTTCATAATTTTAGCACAGGTGCGATTGTGGCACACCACAGCCTCAAGCAATCCACCTGTCTCAGCCTCCTGAGTAGCTGGGACTATAGGCACACACCATAGCTCCCTGTTAGAATAATCTTAAAAGTATGGCTGGGTGCAGTGGCTCATGCCTGTAATCCCAGCAGTTTGGGAGGCCAAGGTAGGTGGAGTGCTTGAGCTCATGAGTTCGAGACCAGCCTAGGCAACATAGTGAAACCCCGTCTATACAAAAAATACAAAAATTAGCTGGGCATGGTGGTGCACGCCTATAGTCCTATCTACTGGGAGGCTGAGGTGGAAGGATGGCTTGAGCCCAGGAGTTAGAGGTTGTAGGTGAGCTGAGATCATGACACTGCACTACAGCCTGAGCAATAGAGCTAGACCTTGTCTCAAAAAAAAAAAGCAAAAGGAAAAGAAAAAAAAAAAACAGTATACAGTAATATACTTGGAGTATAGACTTGCCTTATGCTGTATAGGTGACAAGACATACACACATAAAAAGAACATCATGGGATAACATCAGGCTATATTAAACTATTAAGTCCTTTATATCTGCCTGAATGTCCCAGTGAGGCAGATCATAGGGCTTTTACTTGTTTTAAAGTCTAATTAAATGCTCAAGGGAAAATGGTAATGGGAAAATTAGCTAAGAGCAATTATCAACTCTCTTACTTTCTTTAATCTATCCCTTTCCTAGGGTTTCAATTTTTCTTCTATAAACAATATTGAATTCTCCTGCATTATAACAGTGAATTAAAAAATAATCACTTCATTTTCTTTAATAACTCTAACCTCTTCAATTGCATTACCCCTAAGTTTCTGGGTATTGTCTAGTCTTCATCACCAACCACTTACCCTTCAACCTATTACAGTCTCACCTGAGTCTACTCCAGGAAAACAGCCCTCTTTCAAGCTTCTAATGGCTGCCTAATTACCAAACCCAATGGCTTATTTGCAGTCCCGGTTCTATCTGACTTCACTGTGTTATCTGACATTTCCCAGTCACTCAGATACTTCTTTTTCCCCTTGTTTTTTGTTTTGTTTTGTTTTGTTTTGTTTTTTGTTTTTTTGTTTGAGACGGAGTCTCACTCTGTCACCCAGGCTGGAGTACAGTGGCACGATCTTGGCTCGCTGCAAACTCCACCTCCCAGGTTCAAGTGATTCTCCTGCCTCAGCCTCTTGAGTAGCTGGGACTACAGGTGCCCACCATTCACCCACCTAATTTTTGTATTTTGAGTAGAGATGGGGTTTCTCTGTGTTAGCCAGGCTGGTCTTGAATTCCTGACCTCAGGTGATCCACCTGCCTCAGCCTCCCAAAGTGCTGGGATTACAGGCATGAGCCACCACACATGACCTCCTCTTGTTTTTTAAGACATTATACCTCACTAGGGAGCTGGTAATAATCCTGAAATAAATAATCTGGAATCCCATAATTCTAAATGTCAAAATCCTGAAAGACCAAAATCCCAAAAATATTCTGGAAAAAGTAATTTTAAAAATTATTTAAAAGATATTTACTGCCGGGCGCGGTGGCTCAAGCCTGTAATCCCAGCACTTTGGGAGGCCGAGACGGGCGGATCACGAGGTCAGGAGATCGAGACCATCCTGGAAACCCCGTCTCTACTAAAAATACAAAAACTAGCCGGGCGAGGTGGCGGGCGCCTGTAGTCCCAGCTACTCCGGAGGCTGAGGTAGGAGAATGGCGTAAACCCGGGAGGCGGGGCTTGCAGTGAGCTGAGACCCGGCCACTGCACTCCAGCCCGGGCGACAGAGCGAGACTCCGCCTCAAAAAAAAAAAAAGATATTTACTTACATTTTTAAAAGGATAGTTGTTTGAGAAACATAAAACACAACAGAACACTCCAAAGGTCACTTTACATAATAAAATGGACAACAATAACATACATAGTTTTGTACAGATAAACAGTATGTACTAGTGATAGTCACACGTGTATGACAGTTATAAGTAGTTGAACTGTATTCACAAAGAAATAGGTCAAAAGAAAAATGTATAAAGACATATCACTATGGTTGGTAATTGTGTGCATCCAGCTTTGTAACTGTAGTCATCTGAAATACCTTGATGAACAACCAAAATCTTTTGACAAGATAGATAAAAAAACACCATAGGTGATCACCATATATGCAATCATCCAAAGAGCCAAGATCTTGAGAAATTTTATCTTTCAAAAATGTGGGTATACAAAAAGACATCTCTTCATTCACTGAGGAAGTTTTCACATTTTTACATACACACACAATTCTTACACACAAAGTCAACATTGTGATAATACACTTTCATGGAGTCAAATTTCTGATGTCCAAGGCAACAGAAGAAAAGCCTGCCCCAGCTCTCAGAGAGAGACCAATTTGCCTTCTCTATTTGTTCTCTCCCAGCCCCTAGCCTATTGGATGGTGCCCACCCACATTGAGGGCAGATCTTCCCTAGCTTGTCCACTGGGACTCATACATGAATCTCCTTTGGAAACACCCTCACAGACACACCCAAAATAATACGTTACCGGGTTTCTAGGTGTTCCTTAATCCAGTCAAATTGACACCTAAAATTAAGTCTGCAAGTCCACCCCTTGTCAACTTGGCACCCATTATGCATCTCCTTAAACCATACTTAATTTCTGAATAAAGACATTGACAAGGAAATAGTTTCATCTCACATGATGCAACTAACATGGCACAACTATCCCACCTGCAACCAAAAACACACTTCCCCGGAAATCAGTTTTCAGGATTTCAACATTCGGGATTGTAATCTTTCAGTATTGTGATTTTCAGGATTTTAAATGTCAAAGATTTTAGACTCTAGGGATTTAGACTTTAGGGATTTTGATCTTTGGGATTTCAACATTTGGGATTATGGCATTCGCGATTGTGTCTTTTGGGATTATGACAAACTTGCCTCACTAGTTCTCCTTATACTTCTCTGATCTTTTTATTTATGCTGTTCATTCAACAAATATTTATTGAGCAACAACTATATTCCAGATGGTATGCCAGGCCCTAGTGACACAGTGGTGAATAAGTTAGCCATGAACTTTGCTGTTATGGAATTTATAATCTTTATCACTCTCTTGTCCTAAAATGATGGGATTTTCCCAAAACTTAATTCTTTACTGTCTTCTTGCCTCAATGGTTTTAACTATGCCTCCTATACAGTGATGATTATCAAATTTATATCCCCAGCCAAGACATCTCTTTTGAGCTCTAAATCTATATTTCCAATTGCCTACTAAGCCCTCATACCTGTCTCTCAATGAGTTGATATATACAAAACACTTAAAATGGTGCCTGGAGTTTAATATAGGCACTCAACCGGAGCCAGCTATTATTATTTTTATTGCCCCAAATACAGTATATTTAAAGGTGAAATTGTGTTCTTCTCCTTCCCATGACACTCCAACCGGTTGTGATCTTTTTTATTTTTGTTAAATGTCATCACCATCCACCAAGTTTCAGCAAGAAGCTACAGAATCAGCCATCAGCTCTCATTATTTCCAAAATTCTCACCAAGTTTTGATAATTTTACCAAAAATCTATAGAATCTGGCGTTTCATTCATATTCTGTTGGCTTCAAACTTCATACATCAGTGGCCTCCTAACTGGTTTTTCTACCTCCTGACTCCATCCTTATCTCTACATTGCCACCAGAGTTATTTTACTAACAACAAACCCAGTTATGTTATCTTCTGATTTAATACCTTTATTGGTTTCTTGTTTCTTTCAGGATAAAATGCATACTACTTGGTTTGGCACATTTAAGGGCTTTCATTTTCTGGCCCAACTACTTTTCTAGCCTCATGTTGGTGTGTTTCTTCCTACCAGTCCTTCTTTCCAAACTCATGGTGTATGTTACACTTCATTCAGACTGAACTTCTCACCATTCCCAAACCACTTTATGTTCTTTCACATCTCTTTGCTCCTGGATATGCAGTCCCTCTCTCTGGAATATCCTTTTCTATTGTTTCTGCTTTCTTTTCTATCTAGTGAACTCCTACTCAATCCTTAATACCCAGACCAAATGTAATTTTCTCTATGAAACAGTTCAGTTCCAGACCTCTTCAGAATGAATTTATTCTTCCTTCTCCTGTGCTTCCAAGGAGCTTTGGGCCTCTTTGGTAGCACGTCCATGTGGTGGTAAGATTCCTATGCTTATATGACTACGTTACATTCTTCAACCTTGTACTTAGGATGTCCAGGATACTGCCAGGCTGAGCATAAGTGATCAATAGATGACTTTCAAATGAGTAAACATCTCCTAATGGCTCGCAACAAACTGCCTTCTCCCTGTCTATCTTAAAAATTACTAATGTTAACTCCAATAACAATTGAATTTATGGAAAAATATCAACCCTGTTCAGTGATATAATGTTTAAGAGAAAGCACTGTAGAATCAGACTTTTGTCTAAATGCTGCCTCTGCCCTCTGACACTTCCTAGCTGTGTGACTTAGAGTAACTCATTTTACCTTTCTGAGATTTAATTTTCTTTTTTCTTTGTGAGTGTTTCCTTGAAATTTTTGTTGAGATAATTGTAGTTTCACATGCAGTTGTAAAAAATAGTACAGAGAGATCCTATGTACCCTTACCCAGTTTTTCCCTAGTTGTAATACTGTAATATAATATCACAACCCAGATACTGACATTGATAACATTCACTGATCTTATTTCATTTTCCTTGTACTCATTTATATGTGTGTATTTAGTTCTATATAATGTCCTCACAGGTGTAGGTTGGGATATCCATTGCCACAGTCAAGATACCAAAGTCAACAAGGATCCCTCATGCTGTCCTTTTATAACCACATCCATATTCCTCCTCCAACAACATATATTGAGTTTTGACAAATGTGTACAGTTTTATAACTGTCTCCACAATTGTAATAAAAACATTTATTTCCCAGAAAATTCCCTTACACTCTTTGCAGTCAATTCCCTCCCGCTCGTTCTGCACGCTAGGCATCCACTGATCTGCTTTCTATTATTGTAGTTTTACCTTTTCTAGAATTTCATACAAATGTAATCAGCATAGTGCTTTTGAGATTTGTCCATGTTGTTATAAGTATCAGTAGTTCATTCCTTTTATTGCTGAGTAATAAAAGGAATGGATATATCACATGTTATTTCTCTCTTCATCAGTCCATAGACGTTTAGGTTGTTTTCAGTTCTTCATTATTATGAGCAAAGCTATGAATATTCAAGTCCTCATGTGAACATGTTTTCATTTCTCTTGGGTAGATATCCAGGAGTATGATTGCTCTATGGTAAGCACATATTTCATTTTGAATAGTTTCTAAGTCTATAGCTTCATATTCACTGATTTTTCCTTCTTCGGAGTCTAATCTGATATTAATATCATCTGTGTGTTTTTTTCATTTCAGATATTATATTTTTCATTTCTAGAAATTCCTTTTGGATTTTAAATTTTACAAACTTCCATTCTTCTCATCATCCTGGTCACATTTTCCTCTATCTTCTTGAACCCATGAATCCTTTTTTTAACTTTTATTTTAGGCTCAGGGGTCACATGTGCAGATTTGTTACATAGGTAAACTCGTGTCACAGGAGTTTGTACAGATTATTTCATCACCCCAGTACGAAGCCTAGTACCCAATAATTATTTTTTCTGACCCGTTCCCTCCAAGGTTTAATTTTCTCATCAGCAGAAAAGGGATGATGATATTATACTCTATTCTTGAGGTATTATTGTGGATGCTATATGTGAACATGCCATGCACCAGGTAGATGCTAAATTCCTCTCCCATCTTTCCACCCCCCCACTATCCTCAGAGAATTAAAAATCATTTCCCAGTTTTGACAACTGATGTATGATAAAATGAGAGAAAGGGAGATGTCAGAGAAGACTCTCTTAATTGCAGATTGTATGTCTAGAACAAACTTGTCCAACCTGTGGCTCAAGGGCCACGTATGGCCCAGGACAGCTTTGAATGCAGCCCAACACAAACTGGTAAACTTTCTTAAAACATTACAAGATATATTTACTATTTTTTTTAGCTCATTAGCTATTGTTAGTATTACTGTATTTTATTTGTGGCCCAAGACAATTCTTTTCCTTCCAGTGAGGCTCAAGGAAGCCAAAAAATTGGACATCCCTGGGGACAATGGCCATATTTCTCAGTTGTCCCCCTCATCTCTTTACACCAGTTTCACCACCAAAATAGTAACATATGTTTTCAAGTGTTTCAAGTTTACAAAGCACTTTATCATATATTATTTCATTAGCTGCTCGAGACAATCCTGTGAGGGACAAATATTCTTATTCCAGAGAGATTAACTGATTTATCTAAGCTCACAAACCCAACAAATGACAGAGTTACTGTGCTATCTCTTTAATTTAGGTTTTTTATCATCTCTTATCTGGACTTCCTACAGCAAACCTAACTGTTCCGGTTTCAGATTTCCACTGTCTCCTCATTGGCTTTCCTGATATCCATCCTCTCTGAAAGCAAAGAGCTTATTCTAAAACACAAATTGATCACGCCACTCTAACATTTGTGGAACCTACCTACACCCATAGGGTATCTGATCTGGCCCTGCCTACCCATCCAATTCCATCTCCTGTCTTGTCCTCATGTAACTGATGTTTACATCACAGTTATACTTGTGATGTTGGTTTAACAGGACATGCATATTCACTCCTGCTTCTCCTGCTTTTTTCATCCTCTGCCTTGCCTTCCTCCTGTCTCTACAGATGGACATATTGTTCTTCTCTTAGGAAGTTAAGTTAGTATTTTTCTTAAGTCTCCTCTCCTTTTGTCCTTCTGTTTCTCACTGTTTTTTCTTCCCTTCAGCTAATATTTATTTAGTGACTACTATGTGCCAGGCATTGTGGTCGACTCCACTGTGGGAAGAACTATGTCAAGTACTAAGCCACCATAGAGCACAAGGAGGGGGAAGAGGAAAGAGAGAGGTAGATCTTTGTGAGATGTGGATGGAGGATAGGAAAAGAGTCAAACCTGTTGTGCGCTCTTACTTGCTCCGTAACTCCTCAGAGCATTTACCTAATACCTGTACTACCATATATCTCTATGTGGGGTGTGATTGGCATTATAGTTATTGCCGGCCACTTATTTTGTGTCCAGTACTCTAACAAACCCTTTATACATGGAGGACTCACTCCTGCAGCATATATCTGGTCCTTCCACATTTATCAAATGTAGGCAAGCCATGAGGTATGCGTCTATTCTCAAGCTTTCTGGGGGTTCTGTATTTAATTCTGGGTGTCCATTTCCTGATTTTTTCCCCTTCTATTTCTTTATGAAGTGGTTAAAAAATTAAAAGCTGTAACTTTAAAGCCAAATATTCCCAGGTTCAAACACAAACTCCCCTATTAACTATGGCCTTATGACAAATCATTAAATATATTTTCAACTGTAAAATTATTACTATTGCAGTTATTATTTTCCCTTCATTCATTGTGATTGCCTCTCTACCAAAAATGGGTAGTGAGCCCATTTGGGTGACAATTTAGGAAAAAAAATGCTTAATTATTTGTTGAATTTGTTTTTCAAGTGTCCTAAGGGAAAAAGAGTTAGAATTTTTATTTCACTTGTTCCAGTTTCCCCAAAGCCACTTCTACCTCTGGTGCCCTACCTTTGTGATTTCCTTTGGAGATCTGCTTCCCAACTAAAGACTATGCCCAAAAGCACCACCCCAGGCATCTGTGAGGTCCCAGTTCCCCTTTGTCTAACAATAATAAGGTTAGTTTGCCATTATCTTTCAGTCTGGTTTGCTTGTATTGAGGGGGAGTTGGTGTTATTCAGTGGAAATTTCCCTGGTCATAAAGCTCTACAACATTTACCTCAGAAAGGCTTTCCTAGAATTGTCTGGGACCTCTGGCTCTGAGGCTGAATTGGTCTTTTGGAAGACAGATTTTTCTCTTGGGGAGGGAATAAATGTTACTGATATTTTTCCTTGCTCTGTACAACTTTGAGTGACCATGTTTCCGTACCCAAGGGAAGAGGATTGGCAAAGAAAATTTAAAATGACTAGATTTCTAAACTCTGTTTGTGAGTGTAGCAGATCCCTTAAAGACTGGAACAAACCTTAGATTTATGAGATTTATATTGTCTTTTAGATATGATTAAGTTGCATAAATACCATCTAGCACCGAGCATGCAACTAGATATCCAGAACATGCTCTTAGATACTGATGTTGAGGTTGCTGTTGATAACGAAGAAAAACGGGACACTCTATTAGGACATTTTTCAAAATTTACAACAGTAGACCCCTTTTCCCCCAAACTAAATCTCATATGCCCTCCCCAAAAATATCAATGTATTTGTTAATAATTCAAAATTTTAGCAGTAATTTATAAAGTCGGGAAGGAAGAGCTTGAAATGAACATAAACGTCTGAAACTGAGAGCTATAGAAGTCTTTGTGTGTGTGTGTGTGTGTTGCTCTGTCGCCTAGGCTGGAGAGCAGTGGCGCAATCTCAGCTCACTGCAACCTCCGCCTCTCAGGTTCAAACTATTCTCCTGCCTTAGCCTCCCAAGTAGCAGGGACTACAGGCACCCGTCACCAAGCCTGGCTAATTTTTTTGTATTTTTAGTAGAGACAGGGTTTCACCTTGTTAGCCAGGATGGTCTCAATCTCCTGACCTCGTGATCCACCCCCATCAGCCTCCCAAAGTGCAGAGATTACAGGTGTGAGCCACCATGCCTGGCCTGAGAGCTATAGAAGTCTAAATCTCCAGTTTATTTCTGTTTATTTTATACAGTGTTGAGAAAATCCTGATGTAACAGTGAACATCATGGGGTGAGAGCTTTTTTGTCTTGCTATCTCAGGATGCTCTGCAGTTAAATAGAAATAACAAGAAAACCTGTATTTCCAGGTCTGCACACATAATTCATGCTCTCTTTGTCTCTCTGTCTCTCTCTTCTCTCTCCTCACTGTTACTCTCTCTCTCTCTCTCTCTCACACACACACACATATACACACGTACACACACATACAGTTAACTGGGCAGCACCCATTAATACAATCAGTGATGGTTTCCAATGTGTTAATGTTTGGTATGTAACCCATTTGAATGGTGCATGCTTTGTTCTATTACAGTTTTAAAATGTTATTTTATTTATTTATTTATTTATTTAATGGATTTTTTTGAGACAGAGTCTCACTCTGTCACCCAGGCTGGAGTGCAGTGGTGTGATCACCACTCATTGTAACCTCGACCTCCCCAGCTCAAGCGATCCTCCTGCCTCAGCCCCCGGAGTGATTAGGAGTACAGGCGTGGTCCACCGTGGCCAGCTAATTTTTGCGTGTTTTGTAGAGATGGGGTTTTCACTTTGTTGCCCGGGCTGGTCTCAAACTCCGGGAACAGGCGATCTGCCCACCTCAGCCTCCTAAAATTCTGGGATTACAGGCATGAGTCACCCCGTATGGCCTAAAATATGTTTTTTTTTTTTAAAGAAATTAAAATCTGATATTGTGGAACTGCCAAAATTTCCAACAGCACAATTTCAGTTACTTCCACAGTTTCAATACACTGTATTATATGGTAATCAGTCATTAAACTCCATAAGACAGAATGAAGTGCTACAGATGGTGTAAGAAGGGAGAGGTCAATATGGATTGTAATCAGGGAAGGCGTCACAGAGGTATAATTTATGCTGGGTCTTAAAGAAACATTAGAAAATGAGTAATAAATATCTATATTATATATTCTAGATTTTCCAGGACATTCCTGATTTTATGTTTTCTTCTGAAGAAAACTTCTAGAAAAACAAGTAAATACACAAATATATTTGTATTTATCTGGATTGATGACTTATCTTTGCTTTTGAAATGCAGCCCTATTAAATATTGGAGAGACAGGCTGATCAGAAAGCATAAATTAAAACATGTAGGAGGAATCAGAATGCGGCCACCCCATACAGAATCTTTGAGGACATTAGAAAAAGGCACTCCTTCCTCTAGGCAGTCATGGTTCCGTGCCATGCCACACTCATTGGTAAGCGTTGAGCAGGCTGAACTTCTGCCCCCATTTGCCCCATCAATCAGGTTTTCTTTTGCAATGAACCCTATGAACAATCATCATATATTACAGTTCTAGCAAGAATGAACATGGTTGAGTGGAGGACAGTGAGAAGAGCTAAAGCACAGGATGATTATTATGGAGTAAAGGGAAACGACTGTGGACAGTTGGAACAGGGTCAGGCTATGGAGACCCTAACCTCAAGGCAGAGGTAAGAATTGGCTTTGATTGGGGATGTGGGTGTTGTTACAACTTCTTGAACAGGGGAAAGATAAAAGTGGTTAAGAGGGAAGAAACTAAAAGCAAAGACTGTGTTTAAAGGAAAACCTTTATTATAAAAAGACAGATTGTAGACTCTTGGTAAATATATCTATGTTAGATATATAGGATACAGGGAGTTATATGTACAAGCAATTATCCTGCATAAAAACAATGAGCAAAAGACCTATGATCGTGTCAATATTTCCCCCAAATAGCAATCAGTACAGTGCTTTGTAGGTGTCAGAAGTCAGAGGTATGTGCATTTAATAATCATGTTATTAATAATAAGAGTTTCCATTTGGAAAGCTGTTACTGTGAGTGCTGGAACAAGAATGTTAGATTGAGGTTTAAAACTGTTCTTTCTTTGCCATTCCTAGCTGTTTCTGCTTGAGGAAGTCATTTTAACTTTTCGTGTTCCATTGTTACATTTGTGAAAGAATGGGATTTACTTCATAGAGTTATTGAGATGCTTAAATGAGATAATGCACATAACACTCTTAGCACTACTCTTGGCACTCAGCAAGTGTTAATTAAATCTTATTTGCTATTATTATTGTTGATGTTAGGGTTTTTGTTAAGAACTTGATGCCAACCATTTGATTTCTGTCCATTGGAAGCATGTTTCTCACATTTAACTGGTCAATTGCCAAATCTAGTTCTCACAGTAAACAACATCACATAACATTTTGCCATGTAAATTTTCTATGTGTTTATTGCCATTTGTATAAGCATTCTTCCCTCAAAGGAAACTAAGAAGACAAAATTTGAAACTGACATAGTAGGAATCAAATTTAGTAAGATTTTCAGTTTTTGTTGTCTGAAGAATTAAAGAAATCACAAACTAAAGGCAAAAATATCATTTTCTGAGTTTTATATCTTAGTGAAGTGATGAGACTCTTCCAACAGTATATTCTGTGTCAGGGAGTTGCAGCTGCAATCCTTAAATTTCCAAATTCTTCTATTTTTCCGTCCTGCCAAATGCCTTTATTGCACCCCAACTGGAAGAATGGAAGACACAATGCTCATGTTAGAAGAGATCTATAGCTTTCCCTGTTTTGACGTCCAGCACCAGTTTTGAGCCCTCAGCCTAAACTTTCCAGTCCTTGAAGCCATGAGAGTAGGTTGAGGCTCCCATTCAACCTAACAGCTAGGATAGCCAAAGGTGCTGAGATTTCTCCTTCTTTGTCCGTGGACTTGTGGTTTTCAGAGTATAAGTCAGCAGGGAAAAGATTTTTGACATAAAACATTGCATTTTAGAGTCAGATTGGCAGCAGTTCCTTTCTGTATTTGAAAGTTCTCTATACATTTCTATGTGTATATTCCCCCGGAAGTTTGGTTATGCCCTTCCTGTATTCCTTTGAGAGTATGTGTTCATTTACGGATTTTTGTTTGTCCATTTGTTTTCCTTTTAGTGCTGTCTTTTAGTGTCTTTGTAACATTTTGAAACAGTTTCAAAATTACAGAATAGTTCCAAGTATAGTACAAATTTTTTCTTTCCCTTTTCTTTCTTTTTAGACCGAGTCCTCTATTGCCCAGGCTGGAGTGAAGTGACATAATCATAGCTCATTGCAGCCTGGAACTCCTGGGCTCAAGTGATCCATTCACCTCAGCCTCCCATATGGCTGGGCCTACAGGCATGCACCACCATGTCCAGCTAATTTTTAAAAAAATTTTGTAGAAACAAGGTCTGGGTTTGTTGCCCAAGCTGGGAACTCCTGGGCTCAAGTGATCCTCCCACCTCAGCCTTCCTGAGTGCTGAGATTACAGGCATGAGTCACAGCATCCAGCCCTTTTTTTTTTTTTAAACATTGGAGAATAAGTTGCCAATATGATGCCACATTACCCTCAAATACTTTAATGTGCATTCTTCAAACAAAGATGTTATGCTATGTAGTCATTTTTTCTATTTTAAAAATTAGTATGAAATATTTTAGGCAACAAAAAGCTATAATATCATTTATATAAATATGACATAAAGTAACACAATGAACACCTGTATGACCATCATGCAGCTTAAGAAGTAAAACACTGCCAATACAAATAAAACCACTTATGTACCACTTCCATGGCCCCACCTCCACCATCATAAATTTGGTGTATAACATTCGTTTCTAAACTGGGGCTCTTAAGTTAGTTTCAGGTAGATCTATGAGCACCCTCAAATTGTGTGTAGAATTTGATGTGTATGTGGACTTTTCTGGGAAAAAGGTCCATAGCTTTAATGAGATTTACATGGATAAAGGTAAGCTGTGCAAAGTACCAGATTTCATGAAAAAATTGTCTACAGCTAGTGCATATACTTTTCTGCCACTCATTTATTGCTTAGCTTTTTATATTCCAGCTTTCTCCCTAACCAGTTCATTGAGATTAATTTGTTAAAGTTCACTTCCTAATCACTAAATCCAATGGCTTCTTCTCATCATTATCCTTACTGAACTACCTGCAGATTCTTACTCTTGGCTCACTTGTCCTTCTAGATTCTTTCCCTTCCCTTAGCTTCTGCACTCTCTTGATATTCCCCAGTCTCCTCATTTAGAAAATATAATGCCTAACTCATGTGGTTGTAAGAATTAGCTGTAATGTTCCTAAAGCACCTGATTGTTGTATGCGCTCAATAAATTTAGCTGTTATTAGCAATTAATTTTCAAACCACTGTGTTGCATCTCATCATCTTCCAGCTCTTTATTCAAGATGTTGCTAATGGACAGAGATCATGCCAAAAAGACAGCCAGCAATTACTGCCTCAATGTCCTGCACTGCTGTTCATTAGCCTACTAGCAGCCCTATAACTACTAGTTGTTCCGGTTAAACAGTATCAGTAATCTGTAGAGTCTTCAGGAGAAAATCACTTAGGTAAAGACTAGTTAGCATTAAATTATATAGAGATATAAATTTAATTTCATCTCCTAAAGCTTGTAACACTATTGTCGGCCCGGTCACCTTTAAGGACCTCAGAAAGTAAAAATGTAGTTCTCCCCTACTTGTTTATTCAGCTTTTTGCTCATTCTGCTACTAAATAGACTGACAAATGAAAACGTCAACACTATTATGAAGGACACCTGCTTGTTTCAAGCTGGACTGGGGCCATTTATTCTGGATGGACCATTGAAGAGCCATATGACTTTCAATCACTATTTACTTGGAGCAGAATGAGAAAAAGGGCTTATACCAGTCCCCTGAGCCTGCCCTGTCCTGAATTGTGCCTTTATCTTTTCATATCCACTATTAGATGCCAGTAACAGTGACATACTTTTGTTCATATTCATAATAGAATCCTACAGTATTTTAAAGCACAATCCTCTGAGAAGCACGAAGGCCCCTACTGAGGCTCAACTGCCTGGAGGAAAACAGACAAGCTTTGCCTTCTGTTGGGCAGAGTGCTTGACCTCCTAACTGCCATCCATTCTCTCAGGATAGGGTAGGTTATGCTGTCATAGCAAACAACGCCCCAAATCTCAGTAGCTTAAAATAACCTAAGTTTCTTCTTGTTTATGCTACATGTCCATAATGAGTCACCTGGGGGACATTACAGGGTCCTCACTCTAGGACCTAGATGGAGCAGCCACCATCTGGAACACTGCTTATTATCATGGCAGAAGGAAAGAGAGTTCTGGAGGTCTCACACTGCATCACCAATAAAATCTTATTCCTGGAAAGGATATGGCACTTTTTTCTCATATACCATTGGTCAGCTTTGATTGGGGCTAGTTAAGGGACATCAAGTATAATCCTACTATATGCCCTGAAGGTGGAGAGCTGAAAATATTCAGTGAGCAGCCCTAATGACCCCCTTGCACAGTTAATGCACCCTGTAGAAAGACATCTCTGGTCTCTCTAGCCCTGTCTCTTTCCCTAGAACATCTTACTAAGTCATGTCCCTTCGATTTCATTCATTCTTGTTCCATTGCTCCTGCAGAAACCAAGGAACTTGTCAGTTTGGTAATTTTTGTGCATATTGCAGTCTGTATTGTTTAATGCAAGACCATGTTCTTTGTTTTGCTCAGTTTGAATTCTTTCTACCCCTTTGGTGTTCTTGCAGTTGTATGCTGTAGTGATGGACAAAGATATTAGCTTAGAACAATTTTGTTTCAATAAAATTATCTGTTTTTGACTTTTCCTGCCCTCCTGTGCTATTTAGTGTTATGGTAATAGAATAGCTATAATTCTGTGATCCTTTGACCATAACAATGAGATTGAATGATTTGCTTAAGTGTATGTAACAAGGTAGTATTAAAGGAGCCTGAACTAGAACTCAGGTTTTCTGACTCATAGACTGTTTTATATTTATTATGCCATGTCCTATTATTTAAAAGGTTGTATAACTGACAGCAGTGTAATTTACTTCCAGAGACAATTGGTAACAACAGAATCTGGTCTTTAATCTTGAATAGAAGGAATTTTCCATTTAAATGCCTCCTTTTGAATATTTTGATGAATTCCATGTAATAAAATCAGATTCCTGGGATTCCTATGCCAACAAGTGTGTATTCTTGCTTAAAGCAAACACGTAACTGGCCCTGAATGGATCGATAACATAATCCTATCTATAAGACTCAAATAAATACCACCCCTGCTGCACCTCAATCTAAAATAAGGCATTGTATATATTGTATTATTGCAGGTTTGTTTCTTACTAGTATTTAGAATGTCAGGCAATGTTCCAGGATTAAAATTAAAAATGAAATCAATAGCCCGGTGACAGCATTATGTTTATGCTATGTCAACCTGCCTCAGCTTGGAGTTACTTTTTATATGATATGTTGTGAATTCTTCTCATGTATAGCTTACTATATAGTTCTACAATAATTCCTCTTAAGCAAATTTTCTATTAGTAAGGGCTTAAGAGAAGGCACTAGCCAATGAGATTATCGCTAAAAATCACAAATGATAAAGGCAGCATCTTGTATACAAACAAATCTTAATACATAGGCACAGAGTTATTGTCAAGATATCAACCAATGTGACACGGGTGGTCCAGGGTATCTGCAGGTACCACCAACCTTTGCCCAAGATGCAGTGGAAGGATACATCATTTAGTTTTTATATGGATTCAATAATTTAAATTTGTAGATTAAGAAAAAGGAGACTTGTCAGGCCGGACGCAGTGGCTCACGCTTGTAATCCCAGCACTTTGGGAGGCCGAGACGGGTGGACCACGAGGTCAGGAGATCGAGACCATCCTGGCTAACGCGGTGAAACCCCGTCTCCACTAAAAATACACACACACACACACATACACACACACAAAATTAGCTGGGCATGGTGGCGGGCGCCTGTAGTCCCAGCTACTCGGGAGGCTGAGGCAGGAGAATGGCGTGAACCCGGGAGGCGGAGCTTGCAGTGAGCCGAGATCGTCCCACTGCACTCCAGCCTGGGTGACAGAGCGAGACTCCTTCTCAAAAAAAAAGTAAAATAAAATAAATAAATAAATAAAAAGATAAAAAGGAGACTTGTCAAAGGATGCCACACAGAAACTATTAGAATAACTCTCTGAATTGTGTCAATAGTTTGTCCTCTGGCATCAGGTGATGTTTATTACTTTTCTGACACTAAAATCTGGGATTATTATTTTATGTAGAGGACAAAGCTACATACCTGAGAACACTGGCCATTAGTGCAAAGTCAATATCAGTTTTACTTATGGTATATCTGAGATGATAAAGACATTTTCCCTAATATTTTCTTACAGAGTTATTTCTTGTAGTTATGTAGCGATCGGGCTGATTTTTTTTTTTTCTCATGGAAAATTTTGTGCAAAATGAAGCAGAGTAAACAGTGTTCCTATCACTGAGCTTCAACAGTTATCAACTTGCGGCCAATCTGCTGTGAGACCTTTATGAAGATTATCATAATCATTTGCATTTCATGTCTGTAAACTGTTTTTTAATGATTTTTCACTTTCTAGGGCAACCACAGGTATAAATGTTAAGATTTTACATAAGGAAAGAGAATTTATTCAAACTACTTGAAAATAATATCCAAAATATTCATGCCATTAGCATAGCTCAACCACAGATATCAACCAATTTCTTTTTTTTCTTTTTTTTTTTTTTTGGAGACGGAGTCTAGCTCTGTCGCCCAGGCTGGAGTGCAGTGGCGCGATCTCGGCTCACTGCAAGCTCCGCCTCCCGGGTTCACGCCATTCTCCTGCCTCAGCCTCCCGAGTAGCTGGGACTACAGGCGCCCGCCATCTCGCCCGGCTAGTTTTTTTTTTTTGTATTTTTTAGTAGAGACGGGGTTTCACCGTGTAGCTCAGGATGGTCTCGATCTCCTGACCTCGTGATCCACCCGTCTCGGCCTCCCAAAGTGCTGGGATTACAGGCTTGAGCCACCGCGCCCGGCCGATATCAACCAATTTCATAAGATATTCTTAGAGGCAGTCAGACAGCATCCTTCTATTAACACCTATTTGTTATATCAAATCACTTAGAAGCTAGAAAAGCACCATTGCTTCTCATACTATGGTCTGCAATATTTGGGTTTCTGCAAATATGTTCTTGGTGATCTAACACTTATTAGGTTTAAGAAACATTGTTTTGCCGGGCGCAGTGGCTCAAGCCTGTAATCCCAGCACTTTGGGAGGCCGAGACGGGTGGATCACGAGGTCAGGAGATCGAGACCATCCTGGCTAACACGGTGAAACCCCGTCTCTACTAAAAAAAACAAAAAAACTAGCCGGGCGAGGTGGCAGGCGCCTGTAGTCCCAGCTACTCAGGAGGCTGAGGCAGGAGAATGGCGTAAACCCGGGAGAGGGAGCTTGCAGTGAGCTGAGATCCGGCCACTGCACTCCAGCCCAGGCGACAGAGCGAGACTCCGTCTCAAAAAAAAAAAAAAAAAAAAAAATTGTTTTAATATCAAAATGGTAACACTCCTTTTGAGTGTTCACTCTTACTCCAGTTGAATTCTTTTACCAGTACTTGTTTTTTAAAATGGCAATGCATCATCAAAACACATTTCCATAATATGACTTTCTTATGTCAATGTTTCTCAAACAGGTTCATGAATCCATTGTAGAGTTCCTTAGAGTTCTCTGAAGGATAAGAAATACCACTCTAAGGGAAGAATGTAGAATAGTTTATAATTTTGTGAAACAAAATACATGTATGGTATAGAAACCTGTTTCCCAATCTAGGCAGGATGCTGTACCGGGTTTTCATACTATGTAAGCAAAACAATATGCTCTATATATTTGTCTTAATTAATAAGCAGTGAATTTTACAACTATTTTTCTCATGCAGAGCTGAACATTAAAAATTATACCTATATTACATAGAACAACAATTTGGTAGAAAGAAGGCTCCAGTCTACTGATACACAGTTATTCAGTGGCCGTAAGAGGCTTCTAAACTGACTTCAGAATAGAAACTTACTAATGCTTTCAGTTTCTTTCAGAACTGTGAAAGAACAAGAACATAGTTTAGGCCATTCTATGTAGATTAATTGCTACTACTACTACTACTAATATGATAATAGTGGCAAAAGGATGATGATAATACTATATGCCAGTCATTGTACTAAGAACCTTATTTACATTTTTTACCTCATCCTCACAACCACCCAAAGGCAGTAGGGTGGTAGGTTTCTTCTTCATGTGTGCTTGTGGTGCTGCTGATATCAGGCAGTGTCCTTTGGTGGAAGCTCCTGGAGTTCGTCTGCTTGCAGTTCATATGGGCAGTTTCTCCTTTCCCATCTTGCAGTGGGTTGCTACTGCTATAACATTCATGCCTGTATTGCAGTATGAATACTTTATCAGCATCTAATATTTGTACACAGTTAACACAATCTCTTTTACACATGTGATCTCATTTGATCCTGTCAGGAACACAATGAAATAAGAAAGGAAGATACAGTATTAAGTAAATTTTAGATGAGGAAATGGAGGCTCAAATATTTCTTAATTCATCAAGGTATGTCTTCTTCATATTACCTTCTACTACCATTGTATTGAATCTTGACTCTTCCTCAAGTGTGAAAAATACAGTCATCTTTGTTTACCAATTAATAGGGAGACAGATCCTAAGCATCATTGATTGTGCCCTTCTACACCCAACATGGTATCAGGCACACCATAGGCACTTAAAAAAATGCAGTGACTTGGCTTGTTAGATTTTATACTTAAATGGATGAAGAGCTAAAAGAATACAATAAATTTCAGGTACATCTTGCAGCAGGTTAGTATGTGGTTATTCATTAAGCTGTGTAATTTCTAAATCTTAGGAACTCCCTAATACAGAAGGGGCCCAAATATTTTCTTACCAATGATTACACACTGTCTAAAAGTAAACTATTGTAGATACATTCCTTTGGCCACTGATACTCCTAGACATTATTCTAAATTCCATATATGTCTAGGAAGTACAAGTAATTTCCACATTAGTGAAAAACAGATTTCTAAAAACATTTTGGCTGAGGATTTCACTCAGGCTGTTTTTAAAAAGATAAAAGATAGTTTTGAAGCAGGGAATATGATTGAGGTGAGTTTTGAAGGAGTGCTTTAACAAATTGTTCATTTTCTACTCTAACAATTATAACTGGTGCTTTTTCAGCATACACTGCATGCCAGACTTTATGCTATAAAGAAAATATTATTCGATTTTGCAAATGAGAAACCTGAGACTCAAAAGTTAAATAATTTGTGGAGGGTCAATGGCTAGCAAGTGGCAGAACTGGCATTTAAACCAATGTCTGACTAACCCCAAATCTCCTGTTTTTAACAATAAACCTTCACTGCTTTGTCACTGGGAGTAAGAAGAAGCAGCGAGGAAGAATGGGAAAGAATATACAAATGGTTGCTAGGAAGATATGCATGCCAAACATTTACTTAAGCCACAGTGGAGACTACAGCTCTGTGGACTCAAGTCCTCTGGCAGGTATTTTGGCTTAAATTCTCCTGGAGGTAACCAGTTCCCTTTCATTCAGCGTTACTAGCTACTTTATTTTTCCTGTGCTTATTTGGTTACCTTCTTTGGTCTTCAATGTTGTTTGCCAGGTGAAGCCTGAACAATATAGTCAGATCTCCTTTGTATAAACCTTATCTTCAGTATGCAGCTCAAAATGTGTTATTTATAAATTCTCATCATTTAAGGCTACTAGCAGCAATGAATAATTCATAGTAAGAGTTGCTTTTTGCAACTAGTAAATTGAAATGTTGATCATTCTTCCAGAGTGAACTTTAAGAAACCCATTCTCACAGGCTGGAATGATGAATGATAAGGATATTTCCTTTAAACTTGTGTTTAGAGTTTTTATGTATATTATCTGAATTGAACTACTTACCAGTTATATCAGATAGGTAGGGATTATATACCCATTTTGTAGATGAAAGTCACTGAGACTTAATGATATTAAGTTATTAACTGGCTAACAGATAAAATAACCATTTACAAAGCCACAAGTTGAATCAGTTGGTCTTCTCATAATCCTGCTTTTCTTGTTGTTCTTGCCCATCCTGTGACCTAGTACATTCCTCTTCCTCTAATAGAAGCCTCCTGTGTGAACCAAATAAATAATATAGGCATTACATTTTAGAGTAGTCAGTTGGGGTGATTGAAGGGAGAGCCCATTTGGGACCAGGGTAAACAGGAAAGTTTTTTTGGAGGAAGTGAAATGTGAATTGCCACATGAAAGAATGGCTTACCGGTCTCCCTCATTTTTTCATAAATCCTGTAGGTAAGATAGAGATATGCTTTCCTGATTCTAAATTAATTCAGCTATGTATAGATATTTCCTAATAGAGAATGGTGGGTATGTAGCGGATGATATTTGTAGACCTTTTAAAAGTATGTTTACACTAAAGGAATCAGTTGGAAAGAAGAGAAATCCTACTTATTTGCCAAGGTACCTTCAAATTACACTACCTCCACAAATTGTACTATGACTGCTCTGGCCTCCATTAATCTTACATTTATCTGAAATCCTCTAATAACTATAGTGTAGACTAGCTGTTACAAACTGGTGATCCATGATCCTAATATGGTTCAATTACATGTTTTGTTTTCACCAGTGCTGCTGTATGCTAGGGGTTGCATTATTTTTTCTTTTATTCTTTTTGTTTTTGAGACAGGATCTCACTCTGTTGCCCAGGCTGGAGTGCAGTGGCACAACCATGGTTCACTGCAGCCTCGACTTCCCAGGCTCAAGTGATCCTTCCACCTCAGCCTCCCAAGTGGCTAGGTCTACAGGTGTGCACCACCATACTCAGCATTTTTTTTTTTTTTTTTTTTTTTTGAGAGAGAGGCAGGATCTCGCTATGTTGCCAGGGCTGGTCTTGAACTCCTGGACTCGAGCAATCCTCCCACCTTGACGTCCCAAAGTGCTGGGATTACAGGTATGGGCCACTGTACCCAGCCAGGGGTAGGATTTTATTTATTTTCTTAGAGAGAAGAGCAGGATTCTGAACCCACAGACTTGCCATAACCCCCCAACAAGGCTCTCCAGATGTTTTGGTATGGTGAAATACTACCATATTGGGAGATTTAGGTTTCAACAGTTCATAGCCAAGGACATGTGTGGTCCATTGAGCAAAATGACCCTCTTCTTCCTCAACACTTATGTAGAATACACTTAGGAATGGTCTCAGCATTCGCATCTTCCTAACTGGAGACAGAAAGTACAAAATGGCATCAAGCTTTCTGAGAGATTAGATCACTGCCCTATTATATTTCTTTCTGCCTCAGAGCATTTTCCTCTAAAATTGATTAAAGTCTTTTAGTTAACAGGCAGATTGAATATAATCTTTTCCTCTTCAACCTATTAGTCACTGACTACTGAGCATAACTCAGAGGTTTGATTAGAGAGTTCCATTAAAAATCATCATACACTGCATTTTCCATGTCTCTATGAATTTTGCTTTGCTCTGTGCAGTGGCCATAGACTTAACCCTCAACCCATGCATTTTGTAACAAATGACATGAGGAGAGAATGAAACCTTTAATTAGTGTCTCTTGAGGATGTTATGGTTCTGAAAAGCTCTGCACCGACGAGAACCACCAGATATTATCCACACTGTGTCTGAAAATCAGTAGTAATAGATGTTTAACTCCTACATTGCCTTCAGTCTTTGTGACTCTCCAGAGTGCCATGGACCAAGACTGGGAAACCAGTTCTGACTGGACTGTCTAGAAGCCAGGCAAGGCCAGTACATCTTATCTCCATCAAAGCAGTGGACACTGACTGAATACTGCTAACATGGTGAAACCCTGTCTCTATTAAAAATACAAAAAAATTATCCGGGCATGGTGGCAGGTGCCTGTAGTCCCAGCTACTCAGCAGGCTGAGGCAGGAGAATGGCGTGAACCTGGGAGGCAGAGCTTGCAGTGAGCTGAGATCATGCCATTGCACTCCAGCCTAGACAGAACAAGACTCCGTCACAAAACAAAACGAAAAAAAAAAAAAACAACAGGAAAAGAATTGCTTCTGATTGCCTGGCATTGTTCCTTTCCCTTGTCCTTTTGGGTCCTAAAGAACATGCTGAATCAGCTCACATGGACTGGAATGACATTAGCCAGTGTTATGATTAACTCTGTAAGCCAGACAATCCATTGGCTAAATTCTATCTGACAGATTCTTTTCATTCTTTTAAAATATGTTAAGATTAAATCTATCGTCTTCTTACACCTGAATTTTGGCATCAGTATTCTCATTTGGAGATTCACACTTTTGTACCCTAATTTTGTGTGGGACTGTGCTGCTAACTCTCTAGCACCAAATAAAGCCTTTTTACTTTATATTACTTTAACTACTGTAGCAATCCTGCTGTGTGCCTTTAAGAACACTAGACATTAAGGGTATAATCTACTCTTCCAAATTCCACAGCAAGGTATTACCTTCAACTTTCTTCAAACAAGAGCAAATGAGTCAAATGATATAGACTGTAGAGCAATGACTAACAAGACCTTTTGAAAGAAACTCACTTCCTCACCTTTGATTCTTTGGCATGCATACCCCAAATCAATTACATGGGACTCCAGGCTATGTTGATTTTTTTATTTATGCCAAAATTTTGTTGAATTAACTGGAATATGAAATTAAATGTGTTTTCACCTGGGTCAGGGAAATGCCTTTGTTATGCAGTGGTTGTTCAGCTGGCAGGTGTGTACCTGCTTGGTTCATTATACACTCGCTGTCAGAATCCTACCTTTCCCATATTAACTAGGCTCCCTTTTCATTCAGTGAAGTTGGTGCCTGAGGTGGTTGGGTACTGGAAGGCAACAGAGAAGACAAAGACATTCAGTTATTTTGTCAAATTAGTGGGGACATCAGTAGAGTGGAGTGCTAGCTTTACAGATCTCCTACAAACAGAAAATGGCTCCTGAAATGGCATGTGATGACAACGATGCATCCTTACCACTCACCTGTGCTGCTTCTTTCTTTATGAATTCATGGCAGTCTTGGATTTAGTAGAATGCTTCTTTGCACAGTAAGTTTAGACTTGTTAAGTGTGAGAGACTATCTGTTCAAATTTCCAATGAGAGGGATATAGGAACACCAGCCAGCGAACTATACTGATGTATCTAATATTTCTGAGAGAATATAAATTTTGGTTTGTCTTATGTTGTGCCATATTCTCTAACTAATGTAATTATAGAGAATAGGAATAAATCAGTATTTACCTATAATACTTGTTTTTGGAAAGCTAGATAAGTCTATAAATCTTATGACACTATCTTTTACTCTTTTTATTGAACAGGCATTTTGGATGGGTCCCAAAACACATTTCATGCTTTTGTATTAAAACAAACACAATGTTATTCCTGCGTGTTTTTTCTTTTTCTCTGATAAGGCTAATCTCTTGCTTCTCTTCAGTAAGATCTCAGTGTGCTTTTGTGAAAATCCCTATTTTAGTCTGTGAAATGCAGCCTCCAGCAAAACAGGCACCCCATGGCCTCCTTTGCATAGTCTCCATAAATCTTTCTTCTTCCCTCTGATCCCACCCCTATCCTCAACACTGAGCAACTCCTCCCTTCAAACAGCACTAGAAGGAAAAAATATGAAACTAAAGAGATGCACTTGAAATGCCTCCAGGTTTTGCAATAAAACTTAATGTTCTAAGCATCAACTTTGGCATGCACAAGCACCCTGGATTTACAAGTCTCAGATAATTACAGTTCTAAGAAGTTGAAGTATATCTCACTCTCTGTTTTTCCTGCCATATATTATAATATCCTCAATACATTAAATTAATAAATGACCTAGTACCCTCATCTAACCCTCTGTTTTAAGGGGACAGGAGTAATGGAAACTCACTGCATACCAACTTGGGGGGAACTTCTGGCCCTGCCACTGTGGCCTTAGGGAATTCGCTTCAACTCTTCTTGAGTGGCTTCATTTGTAAAGTGGAGATAACAGTGTCTGTCCTGTTCACCTCACAGGGTTGTAGCCAAGTTCCCACATACTAGTGTATATGTACACAGGCCCCACACACCTTGCAAATCATCTTATTTCAGACTCCCTCCTTCCCTATGACAGACAAGAAAAAACTGCATACCTCTTCCTATAAACTGGCATCTAGAAGAAATTAAAGGGTAAACTTATTATCATAATCATCAATCTTATCTGTCTTTTCCTTATATTTTTAAGGTATTGTCCACTTGCCAAGTGAAAAGTAGCTCTTACAAAAGACATTATGATTTCTGTATGTAATTATGATTTACTGGCAAGATTTTTAAAAGAAGACATTAACTAGTGCCTGTCTTGGCCTACCTCTGATCTTATCTTTTTTTATGCATTAATCACCATATTGAAATGCAATTTATTCATTTTTCATTTACCTTTGCTGTGCCCAAATTCTTCGTCTTTGAGATGTTGATTGTTTTACCCTTTGACAGCCATTTCTTCCTTCTTCCTATGAGTTGATGTCTAGACAGATAACAGTTATTAAAATTTGGGAAATGATTGTTATCCTAGGTAGGCTGGTGCAGGATTTGTTGAAAAGTAAACATTCTCTGTTTAAGCTTGCTTTGAAAAATATAACTCATTTGTCACTCATTTAAGATGGAAATTGAGTTCTTGGTGAAAATGTCACTTGATAAAATGGAAGTATGGGATACCTAAGTGTCATGAATGGCTGGAGTCTTGCTGGGGAAGGGGCAAAGCAAGCATTTGTGTACTCTAAAATGTTGATAATCAGTTGTCAAAGAAACATTTATTGATTGATGATATTAATGATGTTCTTACGGCAAAAACATTGGTGGGAAAGGGGAGTAGATTATTTTTAAATTGATATACCTAATCCCACGTCCAAAGATATTGACTAGAGATAGCCTTAAAGTTTGAGATTTCTCAATTATGTCATGTTTTAACCAGAAACTACTATTGCCAAACAGCAAATGTTATTAATATGTGCTTATTTAATTTAGAAAAGTGTGCATCAGTCTAACCTGGAAAACATGGTAAAGGCCAACCATCCAGTCATCTAGGCTATTATCTATCTATTTTATATGTCTGCTTTCCTATCTATATGAAGAAAACTTGAGTGCCTGAACTATTTTAACATGCCCTTACCTATGCACTCACTAAACTACTTCTACTCAGAATACGTATTCAATAAATGTGAAAGTGATTAATCAGGTAATTCAAGACAACAGAGTGGTACAAAATCATGGAGGCTAAGGAGTGATAAAAGGGTCCTTGACTTAGTGGCCATACAATCATGTTTTCCTCTGGCTTCTTCATTGTTAGGCTTCCTAGACCATGTTTGGAGAGAATTTCACTGGCTCCAGGACTTTTGGCACTACTCTGGAGATAAGAACACTCAGGAAACATACTGATCACTTTCCAAACACCCTCAGCCTTGCTGCTTAATAGCCACCTGAAAAATTCTTTAATTTTAATTTCTCACCTTCCCGGGGATCTCTTTCCTGGATGATAGGAGGAGGATTCTGGGGAAGACTTCAAGAGACAAGCCTGGAATGAGCTGCTTGAGAGAAACAGAAGGGTCGATCCTGCCCAGCTTAGGGAAGACATTGTTGGAGAAGATTTCATTAGTCATTCAATGAAAAGATGAAGACCATCCCCCACCCTTGATCATCTAGTACCACTGTTGTCCTAGAGAGGGGCATAGCTTTCAGCAAGACATTCGTCATCCAACCCATTCTCTGTCTGATGCCTTCCCATTCTTTCTTAGTACTTTTGAGGGGCTTAAATTTAAAAGGGTAGCATAATGGAGCTTTTACATAGCTGACTTGTAGGGTGGTTGCTCTTGGCCATAGTTGTTAGGAGCACAGGAGGTATGTTAGACTGACCTGGGTTTTATTTCAGCTTTTCCACTTCCTAGCAGTGAGACTTTGCACAAGTGACTTTACCTGTTTGAACTTATCCAAGCCTGAATTTTTGTACTGGTAAAATAATAGTATTAATCTCTCAGGATTGTTTAGAGGAAAAAGTGAGATAACAGTTTTAAATCACTTAGCATAGTAGTCACTTGATTGTTGCTACTAGTTGTTCCCAACATCACAGTTTCATTACGATAATTATTATTCTAAATAATAAATAACTTCCTATCTTTGTGGCCATTATGAAAGGTCTCTGGGAACCTCTATTTGGCTACAGCTTAGGGTGAACAGTTTGCTAGATACATCTCCTCACATACTCAGGCTAAGTTGCTTCTATCCAAGGTAATTGTCTTCTACAAATGCAACCTGCTTAAAAGTTAGACATTACAACCACAGAGTTATCAGCTATGGAGGTCGAAGATCCTGAACATTTCACTTAGGCTGCATCTCTTTTCACTTCTGAGTCTACTCCTTTAATTATCCAGACTGGTGGTTTTCAAAACTTTTGAACAGCAGCATACCCCTTCTATAGCCAAGTGAAGTCATATACAGAACCACAATACACAAAGCATGGGAAAGTAGTATTTTATTCATTTATTTCTTTGAGACAGAGTGTCGCTCTTGTTGCCCAGGCTGGAGTGCAATGGTGCGATCTCAGCTCACCATAACCTCCGCCTCCCGGGTTGAAGCGATTCTTTTGCCTCAGCCTTCCGAGTAGCTGGGATTACAGGCATATGCCACCACACCTGGCTAATTTTGTATCTTTAGTAGAGATGGGGATTCTCCATGTTGGTCAGGTTGGTCTCAAACTCCCGACCTCAGGTGGTTCACCCATCTCAGCTTCCCAAAGTGCTGGGATTACAGGTGTGAGCCACTGCACCCAGCCATATTTTATTAACATGAATTTTTTCATAGGTTCATATGCATGATATTTATAAATTATTTTCAGTACAAAAAAATGAAACTAGGTACTAAGATTGACAGTTGTAGTCTTTTATTGTCGTATAATTCAACTTGGTCCTGCATTTTTTTTCTACACAGTATTGAAAAATAAAATTCACATCTATGTAGTAAGTGCAAACGGCTGCAGATTTTTTGTTGTTTTAATAAGTGATCCATAAGCTTAAAAGAATAGTAACAGAAAAAATTGTGTGGACTGCTAAAAGCTACTTAGCTTTCTTTCTTTCTTTTTTTCTTTCTTCTTTCTTCTTTCTTTCTTTCTTCCTTTCTTTCTTTCTTTTCTTTTTTTTGAAACAGGGCCTTGCTTTGTCACCCAGGCTGAAGTACAGTGGCCTTGTCTCCGCTCATTGCAAACTGCAACCTCTGCCTCCCAGGCCCAAGCAATCCATCCACCTCAGCCTCCCTCCCGAATAGCTGGGACTATAGGCATGTGCCACCACACTTGGCTAATTTTTAAATTTTTTTATAGAGATGAAATCTCACTATATTGCCAAGGCTGGTCTTGAACTCCTGGGCTCAAGTCACCCTCCCACTTCAGCCTTCCCAAGTGCCATGATTACAGGCATGAGCCATCCCATCCAGCCTACTTAGCTTCTCTGAGCCTTGGTTTTCCTGTTTGTAAAATAGCTATCATAATAGTACCTATCTCTGAGGGTTATGAGGGTTAAGTAAGACATTGTATGTAAAGTCTCTAAGGAATTTGGCAGACTTTTCGGAATGCTTGGCACATAAGCAGTCAGTAAATACTAACTGATACTATCGTGATCACCACCACCATCAGCAGCAGCGTCCATTTGAATTCCATAAATCATACAGCAGAAAAATTGGTAAGTAGATTCCTTAGCTCATTGCATCTTCATTGTTTGGTGGGAAACACTTTTTCAAATCTATCTTACAATATTGTAAAATGCTTAATCTTTAATGCCCATCTCTATCAGATACTAACTCTAGGTCCTGTAGTACACAATTTGGAAACCACTGATACAGATGTCTGACCAAGTTTCTGCAAAGATTGCCTGGTAGATTATGAGCTCTTTGAGAGCAGGGGCTCTTTTATTTATCTATGTATTCTTTCTGGTGCCTGAGACAGCCGATGCTCAAAAAATATTTCTTAGATTATATTCAGGTTCATGTCCATAGATTTTAAAGAAGCTTACTATTACCCCTAATTACCTTTCCATTTAAAATCAAATTTTCTTTTTGTCTTCCTCCACATTTTCTCCAACATTACTGTAAACTTAAAAAATCATCCCCTGAATCAAGAGTCCCATCCTTTTGGTGGTAAAGAGTTACTCAGTTCGAACTTCCAGGTTTTGAAGGCCTTAATATCCTCTGAAGAAGGAAAGCAATTTACCATTAATCTCTCAAGGGAGAGGCAAAAAACATTCGATTTTAGACTTGACAGTTTCTGCTTATAAAAGTCGCTTTTAGCAACCATCTAAAAGTCATTAGCAGTCATAACAAAGCCATTCTATTACATATAATTCGCTCCCAGAGTTGAGATTTCTGGTAGTAAAATCACAGACGCCATAAAACTGTGGCAGTTGGCTATTAATACAACCTGTCCTTATGTTCTGGAAGGCAAATTTAGATTGCCATTGCTTAAATAATTACAGAACTTCTAACTTCTTGCTTCCCTTTCTTCCTTTCTTTCTTCCTTCTTTCCACAATTATTATATCACTATCACCCCCATCAGTTCTTGCCCTCAAGTAGTTAAAATTCTAGCAAGGAAGACAGACACATACAAAAAATTTCCTTCACATTTATTATATGGCATTCTAATTGAAATATACAAAGTATATTATGAAAGCACAGAGCAGGGAAGCACCAAAATCAGCATTAGTGGGATATCCTAAAGGATAGATAGGAGTTATCCAGGAAAAGGGGTGAGGATGGAAAGAAAGACTATTTCAGGCATAAGTTGCTGCATTGAGGATAAAACCACGGCAAGATACACCTACTGTGTACCCACAAAAATTAAAAAGTAAAAAGTAAACAGGGCAAGAACCAGCATGGTGTGTGTGGAAAACTCCAAGTAGTTCATTGCTAGAGAAGCATGAAGTGCCAGGTAGAAACTGACGAAAAACAAGCCCAGAATAGGCAAGTACCAGATCAAGGACGACCTTGGATAATATAAAAAGCCTGAAATTTATCATGTAAGTGATAGTGATCTACTAGAAGATTCTAGTATAAGGATGAATACTGGAAGGTTAGTAGAAATCTTGGGTGACAATTTTCCTAAGGAGTCTGGTAAGCAAAGGGTTAAGATAAGGTCAGGCACTAGGGCGAGGATTGTAGAAGTGGAGTGGAAAAAAACAGATTCATGGACTTGGTGTGGTGGCTCACACCTATAATTCCAGCACTTTGGGAGTCCAAGGTGGGAAGACAGTGTGGGCCCAGGAGTTTGAGACCAACCTAGGCAACATAGTGAGATCTCTTCTCTACAAAAAGTTAAAATAAAATTAGTTAGGCATTGTGGCATGTGCCTGTAGTACTAGCTACTCAAGAGTCTGAGGTGGGAAGATCACTTGAGCCCAGGAGGTCGAGGCTGCAGTGATCCAGGATCACCCCTCTGCACTCCAGCCTGGGCAACACAGCAAGACCCTATCTCCACAAAAAAAAAAAGAGATAAATAGGAGGTAAAATTGGCAGGATTTCATAATTTAGTGCACATGGGGTAAGGGAAAGAGGAATTATTAAGAAGTGCCTATCTTAGGTTTCCTGCTTAGCGATATCAATGACAGTGGAAGAGGGAGAAATTTAGGAGGAGCTAGACTTGACATCAGTTTTGCATGTAAGTTTGAGATGCCTGCTCTCCCTTGGTCCATGCAAGTGGAATTAATTATAAGGCAATTGGAAATACTAGTTCTTGGTAGAGGTTTGGGCCAGATATAGATATGGGAATGATGGCCATATTGATGGTAGTTGAAACTAACTATGGGAATGGATGGGTTTACTCAAGGAGAAAATGCAACATGAAAAGAACAGAGATCTGATAATGGAGTCCAGGTATACCATCAACATTTAATTAATATTTCCTAAGTGCTTACATGAAATATAGGAAAGCCCTGACCTAAAGGACGTTACAACCTAGTTAACGATGATACTGAATTTCTGGCTGGGCACGGTGGCTCACGCCTGTAATACCAGCACTTTGGGAGGCCAAGGTGGGCATATCACTTGAGGTCATGAATTCAAGACCAGCCTGGCCAATATGGTGAAACCCCATCTCTACTAAAAATCCAAAAATTAGCTAGGCCTGTAATCCCAGCTATTCGGGAGGCTGAGGTACAAGAACGGTTTGAACCCAGGGGGCAGAGGTTGCAGTGAGCCGAGATCATGCCACTGCACTCCACCCTGAGGGAAAGAGGGAGAACTCTGCTTCAAGGAAAAAAAAAAAAAAAGATGATACTACATTTCAAACTGCTTCTCAAAGTGCCAGGTTTCTGAGGAGGTGCAGGGGATAAGGAATAGGCTGAGCAGTCTTTCATTCATGCTTTAATTAGAAGAGCTTCACTTCTTGTGTGTGTGTGTGTGTGTGTGTGTGTTTCTTTTTCCATTGTATGTTTGTTTTGTGTGGGGGGTAGATGAGGTTGCTGTTGTTAAAAAAGAGCAGTTTTACAACCATTGTGCTAAAAATCTGATTTAAATGTAGTAAACAAAATATTCAAGATGAACACCTGGCTCAAACTCTACTTTTGGTGAAAAGAAAGGGGCTAAATCAATTTCAAAAATTGGCAATGATATATGGCTGCTGTTCAGTTCTGTTTCACTCACTTCAGCATCATTAAATCATCATACATTACTAAGTATGAAAGAATAGAGGGGAAACTGGAATACATATTTGTTAGGAGATGCATGCCAGATGAGGTATTGAGTACATGAAGCAGATAAGGTAGATTTTTAAATATTTTGCTACTGACTTTGGATATGATCAGATGAACAGTTAGAAGCCATTGTTCTCCAGTGGACTTTTGCCTTAATGTATGTTTTAGAATAAATTTAACCATTTCACTGATCACATATAGCACATGAGGTTAATTGAAAATAAGCATTCCTAAAGGATGAAATTTCTACAAACCAAAACTTCCACAGGGATGTTGGTCAGTGCTTCTTTTAAAACCGAGGATACAGATAATTTGTATATGGGAGTGATGTCCCCTCCATGCCACTCTAATAACTAAGCAACAAGATTTATATCATGTTTAGAGTTTATCAGTAGAATAAATAAGTCCCTGGAAGTCAAACATATAAGGATAATCAATGTTATCATCACCTGACAGGAGCAGATGAATAGGATTTGTATATTTTAAAAGTGAAAAGTAAAGTAGTCATTATTTTTATTTACTAAAATAATATGTCGTAGTCTATGTTGTACTACCATAACAGAATACCACAGACTGAGTAATCTACAAAAGGCAACAATTTATTTCTCACAGTGCTGGAGGCTGGGAAGTTCAAGATCAAGGTGCCAGAAATATGGGAGTTACACTGAGGGGAAAAGCCTATAGTAGTTTTGCTTTCAATTTGTTAAGATTTGGAATAGCAACAAGATTGAGGGGCACAAAGAAGGAGCCTCTGAACCTAAGAACCCCTCATTACATCAGGACACATAAAAAGAGCAAATGGTCCCAGATTGATAGTGTCCTTCCCTTCCAGTACAAACAGACAAGAATGTTATTCAAAAATTCCCAATTTAGATATACAGTTTTACAACAGATTATGAAGCAGATCTTTGATTCACAAATATCAAAGATCACTGAGTACTGAGGAAGTAAGTCACCATAAACAGGAATCAGCAAAAACAATAATGAGTGGAATTATATCCCTAAAGGCTTTATTTAGAATATTTATGTATGATGTATTGAAAAAACTAGGGATATATCACAAAGATGAGCTATCAAACAAAAAGAGACAAATATGAGTTACTAGGGAAATTTGCAAAATAACTAAATGGAACTTCTAGAGTTGAACAATGTATTTATTAAAATAAGAAATGCAGTGAATGGTTAAAAATGAAAATAAAGAGCAAATTGGGGAACTAGAAGAAAAGTCTAGAATTATCTACAATGGGGATAGGAAAACAAGGAGTAGCAATATTTAAAAAAAGACAGATGTGGGATACAGAATGCAACTATTTAACTCATATTGAATTAGAGCCCCAGAAGCAGATAATAGAGGGAATTGAGGAGAGGCACTATTTGTATACATAATTATGAAGAATTTTTCAGAATTGATCAAAGATATGAATCCTCAAATTCAGGAAATACAACATATATTAAAATAAGATGAGAGAGAGAGAGCTAATGTTTGCATAGATACATTGTGGTGAAACTTTAGGACCCCGTCAAGAAAAAGAAGATCTTAACAGCAGAGAGACAGATCACATAGAGAGGAACAACAGTTACACTGATAGGAGATCACTTACTGATCAAAATGGAATGCAAAATTTAATGCAATGCAAAAAGAAAATAACAAATCTATCTTAGAGGAAGATTTTTAAACACCTCATTCAATTATGAATACTTCAAACAGATAAAAAATTAGCAAAGATAGAGAATATTTGAACATCCTAAGTATGAGCTTGATATATAGTAAATGTTTATAGAACACTATAGCCAACAATTAGAGAATACATATTCTTCTCAAGCAGACATGGAACATACATAAAAATTGAGCATGTATTCTGCCCTAAAGCAAATTACAACAGAATTTAAAGAAATCCATACCTCTAGAACATGTTGTCTAACCACATGACATTAACAACAAAAAGATAATTTTCAAAATCCCTATGCATTTAGACATTGAAAACACACATAAGTATTATAATAAAAATTAAATATTAGAATTGAATGATAACAAAATACTATATATCAAAACTTGTAGGATGTAATGAAATTTATATGTGGAAAAATGTGTGGTATTCAATGCTTATAATAAGAAAATGAAGACTAAAAATGAATGATATAGGTATTCAACTTCAGAAGTTAGAAAAAGAAAAACAGAACAAATCCTAAAAAGTTGAAGAAAAAGTTAGGAGCAGAAATTAATTAAATAGAAAACAAACATGCAATGGAGAGGATCATTAAAGTCAAAGCTGGTTTTCTGAAAAGAATAATAAAACTGAAAAACCTCTGGCAAGGAAAAATGTAACAAATAATCAATATCAGTTATTAAAAAGAAGATATAACTATACATGCTCTGGATATTGAAAATATAATAAGAGGATGTTGCAAACAACTTTATGCCATTAAAGTTTGATTAAAATAAAATAGACAAATTCTTAGAAGAATAACTATTAAAGAAGTGCATTCTGTAAAGTGATACCAATCTTTTATGAAACAGATTATCTCATTCTTTATACAGATTTTCCAGAGAATAGAAAGAGTAGGAGTACCCCACCAACTTATTCTATGAGATCAGTATAACTTTAAGGGAAAAAAAAGATAATGACAAAAAGAGAAAGGAAAATTACTGGCCAGTTTCTTTTATGAACATAAATGTAACAATCCTAAACAAAATACTAGGAAACTAAATCCTGTAGGATATAAAAAGGAAAATCTATCATGACATGTTGGGCTAATCTCAGGAATGTAACAGTGGTTTTAACATTAAGATGTACATAAATTCAAATTACCATATCAATAGATTAAAGGAGGAAAAAATATACCTATCTCAGTAGAGAGATTTCCACACAATAGTAAATGGGTAACTCCCTGGCAATTCGCTTGACCTCCATAGTGGAGATGCTTTTAAACGTTTTAAAACATTTTAAAACATAGTGCTTTTAAACATTTTCAAAGCAATAAGCTGTGAGTTTTAGGTCTTGGTTTTCAGTTTGGTTACTCCCTGTTAACATGTAATGCTGCAAATTTTTATTTTAGTTAAAAATAATACTTATATTGCCCAATTACAAAATAATATATCTGCATCGTAGAAAAATGGAAAAATGCAGAAAAGAATAAAGAAGAAAAGTAAGACTACTTATAATTCCACAATTTTTAACTTTTTCAGTTCATATCCTTCCAATAGACTTTATGTACGTGTGTATATTTGTAATGTAAAGGAATGGGACCATACTGTACATATTGTGCTATTGTAACCTATTTTCATTTATCAGTATCACAAATATATTTAATATAATCTCCCTAACAGCCTTATACATTACCTATTAATGATTACATTGTATCATATTAAATACATTTATTATATTTTACTCCCATATTGTTACACATTTTAGGTTGTTTTCAACCTAAGTTCTTGAAAATAATACTGTGATTAACACTTTTACAGCTGAAGCTTTATACTTACTTATTTTCCTTAGGGAACATAACTACACATAAAATCACTATGTCAAAGGATGTGCACATTTTTAAGGACTCAAAAAATGACTATTTTCAGACACATATCTAAATATATATATGAACTTAATATATAGTGAAGGTAGCACCTCAAATCAGCTTTTTTGGAGATGGCAAAAAGAGAAAGGAAAATTACTGGCCAGTTTCTTTTTTTTTTTTGAAGATAGTTGACAGTAATTTTGAAAATGTGAAATCTGTATTGCATACGAGACACCACAATATACATCGGGTATAATAAAATCCTAAATGTGAGAGACAAAACCTTGAAAAATTCTACAAGAGAACATAGAGAAATATTCTCATGTAAGTGTGGAATAGGGAATGCCTTTCTAAGTTCTAAGGATGTTATAAAGCCTGAAAGGCTAAAGAAAATTCTTGATACCTTTGAACACTTTCTAAATTTTTTGTGTCAAAAATAGATCATGAAAAAAATAGTAGGCAAATGCCACTTTTGGGCAAACATTTACAACATGAGTGAAAAAAAAGGCTTAATTCATTACTATATAAAGAAATGAAGGCTATATTTTGTTTATGTGTGCATTTATATTTAAACACACATACACATACATACACATACACACATACATACATACATATATGGGCCTTTTTCAAAAAACAGAAGATAAGACTTTTTCTTTTGTCCTTTTTCACAGTGGGAGCTGGAAAAGAGATTGCTGAAACCAGATTGTAAATTGCAAAAGGCATTTTTCTCTGGGGTTCAGGTGAAATGAGGCAGCAGTCTCACCCTGCTGTATTTGGACCTCAGATAGAAAGCATATTCCTTTTATCATTGCTCTGAGACGCAGCTCTAGTCTTGAGCTAAGAGCAAAAATAAGTGGGCTATGAAAATCTAGGTGTGACTACTAAAATGCTGATAATTTAATCTATTACAAGCTAAAATGAGTAATGAGATAGTACCATCTTTATGTGATTTATGGCCAAAGTTTTTAACATTGTAGTAAAGAAGTTTCTTATTTTAAGAGACTCTGAAAGAGTGAGGAGAGAGGAAAGGAAAGGAGAGAGAAAGCAGAATTAAATGACAAACCTAGAGACTTCTATTTCCTGGGGGTAGTAACCGCAAAATATTTGCCCAGCAGCAAAGAGGGCAGAGAAATCACTTCTTAGAGAATTGTCTAAAGACATTTTTTCCTAGCAAATAATAATCTTTACAAACCTTCACCTCATAATAAAGGAGGCTCAGTACTGGCCTTCAGAAAAGAAATGTTTTATTGGCAGCCATGTAGTCTGAATACAGAGTCTGATAGAAATCATAAAGCATGTCTTGACTGGTAGTCATGATGACAGCAATAGAATGGCTTTCAGGCACTAAAAAGAACACAGTAAACTCCCTGAAATTAGCCATATCCACTGTCTTTTTCAATGTGAGACTGACAATACTTAGTTTACAATTCAGTGTGTCCTCCATGTTAAACAAGTAGGAAAATCAGAGTGGGCTGGGAATTTTGGAAACTTCTCCATTATCTGGGTTTATGTACTTAGATGGGCTTTTCTATGGTCCCTTTGCATTATCAAACTTTCAAAATGGTTAATAATGAAATATACTAGGATGAATCATTGGATTATTCAATGGTGATTAAAATCTGCTGCTTTCCCTGGGTGTCTCATCTTCCTTCCAGCCCTAGCATTTTGTGTGTTGAAAAGAACATTGCCTGAAGGGAAAACACTTGCACAAACAGTACACTTGGAAAGAATCCAACTAAAAACTTGGAGGCATGTTCCTGACCCAAATAGGAACATATCCTATTGTCTTTTTGCCCCAGTTTTCCCTGATTTGTAGTATTTAAAGAGTTGCTGTTTTGAAGAAATTACAGCATAATTTATACCAATCTAGAATGTAAAAGTAATTGGACAATTTACAAATTAGATAGGTCTAGTGTACTAATGAAAGGCACAAAATAGAAAATCTTAGAGTCTATTTGAGACCATTAACCAGGGCAGAATGTAGCATACTACATTGAACTTAGTGGACATTTAATATGTGTTTGTTAAATTAAACTGAATGAGTTCGTAAAACAGCATTCTGTCTATTGCTGCCTTGCTAAAAAATCTTCCATGATTTTTCATTTATGAGAAATCCAAGTTCAACTCCTCCTCCCATTCTGTACCCAGCAGTAGTCAGCAGCTTTATTTCATACTACCTACTTATGCGCCTCCTTCACCATGGCCAGCAAAATAGATATAATGCCTCCCAAGACTTTGGCCATACTACAGAAAGGATGCTCTCCCTTCAATTTATCCAAACACTTCACAGCCTTCTACTTACAGCATGGATTCCAAATCCTTCTGCTTATTCTGCCCTGACACTCTAGCTCCAAAGTATTTATTGCCACTTTTCTCTTTTGACTTTCCCTCTTGTTTGACTCTTTTTTTTTTTTTTTTTGAGATGGAGTCTCGCTGTGTTGCCCAGGCTGGAGTGCGGTGGCACAATCTCCACTCACTGTAAGCTCCGCCTCCCGGGTTCATGCCATTCTCCTGCCTCAGCCTCCCGTGTAGCTGGGACTACAGGCGCCCGCCACCACGCCTGGCTAATTTTTGTATTTTTGGTAGAGACAGGGTTTCACCATGTTAGTCAGGATGGTCTCGATCTCCTGACCTTGTGATCTGCCCGTCTCGGCCTCCCAAAGTGCTGGGATTACAGGCGTGAGCCACTGCACCTGGCCTGTTTGACTCTTACCAAGTATACTTATTGGTTTCTCCAAATTTACAACTTTCCAGTCTTTTTTTCTCAACCAGATTATCAACTCTTAGAAGTGAGAAAATCCCGGCATATACCTCCCTGTACACCTTACCTTTTTTCTGGGTTCTTAATCTAGGATCTTAATCAAAGAAGGGGATCCCTTACGGTCTGTGGATAGAACTATATTTCAATGTAACCTATGTATTTTGGTAATCCTATAGGTCCTATTTTAGTTTTGAATTTTTTCATTGAAGTACAACATCAATCTAGAAAAGTGCACAAACCATAAGTGTACAGCTCAGTGAATTTTTGCATGATGAATAGAACTGTATAACTAGCACCCAGAACAAGGAACAAGAATATTACCATCACCACAGAATATAGAACCTAACACATCCTGACTTCTGACACCATAGATCAGTTCTGTTAATAGGAATCACTGCTAGGTGTTTAGTTTATGCATTTAAGAAATTATTCTGAGAAGGTGTCCAAAACACACAGACACACATAAATTTTAAAAGGTGCACAACCATGGACAACCTTTTAGGCTTTCCCAGATCTAAGATTTCTGAGTTTGATTCTTCACATAAAATGAGGGGGAATTTGCAGAAGTAATTGCAAAAGTAAAGTGACTCAGAATCAGAATCTGATAATGCCTAAAATAGATGGGCAGTGCCAAGGATTTGCAAAGATTGATTCATCATTAGTCAGTTCTTGCTGTGAGGGTAGGGTGGGGTGAGTACTTTTTGACCTACCAAATGAGCTTTATTTAACTATTTTAACATGTATTGCTCATGGCTTTATGTTTTACTCTTTCACAATAATTTTAAGAATAGTCAGCTGTTTTGTGGACTAAACTCTCACATCATCTAACACGGGGTCTTGCATGTAAAAAGAACTCAATAAGTATCTGCTTATCCATTTTGTGCTTAAGTATCTGCTTGGCCATTTTGAACCATAATGTCAGCTAATTAGCCTTTTCTAAAAGGTACATTTTTGTCTAATTGGTAGTTTCTACCAGACTTCAATGGAATTCCTTTGCTTGGTATCAGCTATAGAAAGATGTGTTTGCACTGAGGATGGACAACACTACAACAAGGACCTACATGTGTAGGCAGAGACTGATCTAACTAATCAGTAAAAGCTGCAAAAGTGCATCAGTTCCATACAATGTCTTTGTGATATGATTGCATCAGTATACCTACTTCTCCACGTGTGTGTGTTTTTTTTTCAGGGAGATAGATGGCTCCTCTCTGCTTGTTCTTTTTGCCTAATATTTTTGTTGTCCTGAATATCTTCCATTAATTGAATGTCATGTTTTTATTGTTTACTTGAATGCATCCAGCATTCAAAGGCTGTGACAGATGAAAAAGAAATAGAATGTGCTGGTCTAAATCACCTAGTAATTTAATGACTAGTTTGAGAAACAAGACATAAAAAAGAGATAAACAAAAGTGCACACCTGACTATATTTAAGCAATAAATGATAAAGACATTAACAATTGTTGATTGTTAAGTGAGTAACCCACATTTGGAGAGGATGAGGAAGACCTCAAAGAACAGATCATCACCATCGTAGCTAATTCATAATTTCTATGCAGAATAGGCTTAGGGTATAGCGATCTGAGTAGAAGGAAGGGCTAAGGGACTTGTCCTGAAGCTGCATTTACATTAACAAATATATTGTTCTTATTTGGATTATATGCTTATTTATAATGGATCTTGAAGAATACTTAGGGCCTGGCTTAGTGAAGGAGAGAAAATCTTCTTGGTTGAAGAGTCCCAATCTACTGTGTGTATAACTGACTTTGTGGAAGATACGATGTGTAAGACGAGGTTCCTATTCTCAATAATGTTGTAACCTGTGTGGAGAGGCACCATATACATGCATAGAAAGTCATTACAAATAGAAAGAATTTTGAGATAAGTGTCAGTTGCAAGGACTAAGTGATCAAAGGAGAAAGAAAGGTCAGCATTTGCCTTGGTGGTCAGGGAAGCCTTCCTGAATCAGGTGAAACTTTGAGCTAGGCCTTGAAAGAGACATAGAAATTGAACAGGCAGAGAAAGGGAGCTCATGTCAAATTACATTGATTGTCTTCCCTGACTTCACAGTCAGCACTGAATGAACCCTCTTCCTGTGACTCACCTTCTGAATGATAGCATTTTGTAAATCTTAGGTGCATCATGACTTGCTTTACTTTTGAATTGGAAGTGTTATCTCCACAACAGCCTGTGGAATGATTATTTAGCACTGACAGGTAGTGCTGGATCATACCTTTCTTTCCTGAAAGAGTTAACAGAGCTTCTATAGGTATCCAACCAGAAGTTCAGGCACTGGACCTAGTCTTTAGATAACAGAAATGCCTTTGTGCTGGAGTACACTTAATGAGAGAGAGCACCTCTGTCCCGACACATTTGATGAATTCACTCAATTTAGGAAAACCTAGACCAGTGCACAGACACTAAGATGAGTAAAGAAAAGGCTTCATTCACCTTCTTCATTCCAAGGTTGTGAATTCATTCTTGGGAGGCCTTGAAAAGGGAGGGTGGAAAGATTAGGAGGAGGAGTGGAGGTGGGGGATACAGAGTTTCTGACCTGAATTCCACAACAGAGGAATGTGTGAACAGCAAGAGACACAGGTATAGGCTAGTGCTCTCACATACCTGAGGAAAACAGATTTTACTCAACTTCCATTACTCTGCAGACAGTTGACAATGTGGTAAAGAGAATTAATATTTCTATCTAATTATTTTATTTAATAATGCATTTGTATTTACTAATTTTATTTATTACTTATTAATATTTTTTATTTCCCAGAGTTTAAGGAATGACAGGGAGGGTACCATGAAAAAGGAGAGAGAATTAACATTTTAAAACACTTAAACACGCCGGGCGCGGTGGCTCAAGCCTGTAATCCCAGCACTTTGGGAGGCCGAGACGGGCGGATCACGAGGTCAGGAGATCGAGACCATCCTGGCTAACACGGTGAAACCCCGTCTCTACTAAAAATACAAAAACTAGCCGGGCGAGGTGGCGGGCGCCTGTAGTCCCAGCTACTCGGGAGGCTGAGGCAGGAGAATGGCGTAAACCCGGGAGGCGGAGCTTGCAGTGAGCTGAGATCCGGCCACGGCACTCCAGTCCCGGCGACAGAGCGAGACTCCGCCTAAAAAAAAAAAAAAAACACTTAAACACAAAAAAGAAATTGGCTCTAGAATGTCCAACATGAACAGTTTAATGCTGTTTAAAGGGTCCTGGATCAGTCATGTTTAAATAAGTTATATGAAGAACAAAAATCATGCTTGTTCTGATTCATCATAAAACTACAAGGTGGTTAACTGGGAGAGAAAATGAGGTCAGCCCCTCTTATTATGAAACCCTTTGGGAAAGGTAGTTAGATGTATTTTGTACTATCTTTGTGAGAGACCCTTGGGACAGAAGTCAGTTTCAGAAAATGCAAAACATCTGCAGGGACAATCATAGTACATTTGTTCACATTGCCATGCAAACTGTAAAGGCAAATATAAACTATAATTCAGGGCACATAGAAAAGTTAAGGAAACATGGAAAGTTGATTCTCCTGCTTAATAAGACTGACAGGATAAACCAAAGTCAAATCATTTATATTTTATAAGCTGTAATGTTTTCTAGATATTGGGTTAAGGAAAAACATGAGATACCTGCAGTTATTGCATCAACTCATTGTAATTTTTGCTTATAGTTATTTTCTTTTGAGATTGATAAATATTATCTGTGAGGATTTTTCTTCTTACCTAAAGAAAGATCCTTTGGCTGATGGGGCACATTTCACAGTATACACAGGATCTGCTGTCATAGAGAATAGCCCCATAAACCCTCAAACTGATAAGTTATTTCAACTTTCAACTGTAAGTCAGAATCTGATGTTCCAGAGGTAGCATGTGGAAGATCACACAGTAACACACGTTTAGCTTTTGATGAAGAGCCTTATAAACTTTGCTAAGAAAAGGTACTCTTGCCCTTATTTTTCTTTCAGTAGTACATTGAGTGAGAAAGACAAGCAATGGTAAATTGGTTGGGGTGGCGTGGAATGATGATGACATTAATATAAAAACAAACTTCACTGAATAATCTACATAAATATACCATCCTAGAGAAAGTGGTATATGGCAACATAGAATCTCAGAACGTGTATTTATATGGATTATTTTTACTATTAATTTTATTGACTAATAATATACATTCAATTAAGTATAAAAAAACCTTAATTATTCTGCTCAATATATAAAACCACCTAGATCAAGATATAGAATATTTCCAGAATTGCACCAGACTTGCTTCTAACTCCTATCACCATAGATTAGTTTTTGACTCTCCCTGAATTCATAAAAATGGAATTATATAGTGTAAATTCTTTTTTTTTTTTTTTTTTTTT
>NW_012116533.1:22419-29105 GCF_000951035.1 Colobus angolensis palliatus | reverse complement strand
GGATGGTCTCGATCTCCTGACCTTGTGATCCGCCCGTCTCGGCCTCCCAAAGTGCTGGGATTACAGGCTTGAGCCACCGCGCCTGGCCAATTCTTTTATGTCTAGCTTTTTTATTATCATCTGTAAGATTGTTGCTAGTAGCCTTTACAATTAATTTTAATGTACATTGATCAGTGAACAATTCAGTGATTCCACAAGTAAACAATAAATGCCTTCTACATGCCAGACATTGTGCTAGGTACTAGGAATTCACAACCCATTTATATGTGGTCCCTGCCTTCAAGGAACTAACAGCTTCAGTGGAAAAAATGAACAGGCTAAAAATAAGAATATGGCCAAACCAGCTTTTTTTGGGATTAGTGTTTAAAAAGGATACCCCTCTCATCTTTTTATTAGGTTTGGTGCAAAAGTAATTGAAGTTTTTGCCATGACTTTTTTCTTTTTCTTTATTTTTTATTATTATACTTTAAGTTCTGGGGTACATGTGCAGAACTTGCAGGTTTATTACATAGGTCTACATGTGCCCTGGTGTTTTGCTGCACCCATCGACCTGTCATCTACATTAGGTATTTCTCCTAATGCTATCCCTTCCCGTAGACCCCACCCCCCGACAGGCCCCAGTGTGTGATGTTCCCATCCCTGTGTCCATGCGCTCTCATTGTTCAACTCCCACTTATGAGTGAGAACATGCAGTGTTTTGTTTTCTGTTTTTTTTTTTTTTTTTTTTTTGAGGCGGAGTCTCGCTCTGTCGCCCGGGCTGGAGTGCAGTGGCCGGATCTCAGCTCACTGCAAGCTCCGCTTCCCGGGTTCACGCCATTCTCCTACCTCAGCCTCTGGAGTAGCTGGGACTACAGGCGCCCGCCACCTCGCCCGGCTAGTTTTTTTGTATTTTTAGTAGAGACGGGGTTTCACCGTGTTAGCCAGGATGGTCTCGATCTCCTGACCTCGTGATCTGCCCGTCTCGGCCTCCCAAAGTGCTGGGATTACAGGCTTGAGCCACGGCGCCCGGCCTTGTTTTCTGTTCTTGCGTTAGTTTGCTGAGAATGATGGTTTCCAGCTTCATCCATGTCCCTGCAAAGGACATGAACTCATCCTTTTATATGGCTGCATAGTATTCCATGGTGTATATGTGCCACATTTTCTTTATCCAGTCTATCATTGATAGGCATTTGGGTTGATTCTAAGTCTTTGCTATTGTGAACAGTGCCACAATAAACATATGCATGCATGTGTCTTTATAGTAGAACGATTTATAATCCTTTGGGTATATACCCAGTAATGGGATTGCTGGGTCAAATGGTATTTCCAGTTCTAGATCCTTGAGGAATCACCACACTGTCTTCCACAATGGTTGAACTAATTTACACTCCTACCAACAGTGTAAAAGCATTTCTATTTCTCCACATCCTCTCCAGCATCTGTTGTTTACTTTTAAAATTACTTTTTATTACTTTTAAAGGCAAAAATCCTAATTACTTTGCACCAACCTAATAATTTCAACCATGCTATGTCTTTATAGTTATTTGGTGACAGCTTTATTGTGATGTAATTCACATACCATACCACTGAATTCACTTATTTAAAGTGTATAGTTCAATGGTTTTTAGTATATTCATTGATATTTATAACTATCACCACAGTCAAGTTTGGAATATTTTCACCAGCCCAAAAAGAAATCCCATACCTGTGGGCAATGATCCCTCTATTACTTTATCTGCCTAAACCCCATAAAACCACTAATCTGCTTTTTGTCTCTATAGATTTGCCTATTCTGAGAATTTCATATAAATGAAACCATATAGTATGTAGTCTACTGTAAATGGATTCTTTCACTTAGTATAATGTTCTTAGTGTTCATTAATTGGTAGCATGCATCAGTACTTTATTCCTTTTTATGGTTGAATAATATTCCAATGTATAAATATACCACATTTTGCTTATCCATTCATCAGTTGAAGGACATTAGGATTTTTTTTAACTTTTTGACTAGTATTATGAATAATGTTGCTATGAATATTCATGTACAAGTTATTGTGTGGTCGTTTTTGTTCCTCTTGAGTATCGAGATGTGAAATTGATAGGTCAAATCATAACTCTACATAAACTTTTTTGTTCTCACTGTGTTCTCATGTGGTGGAAGCAATGAATAAGCTTTCTTGGGCCTCTTTTATAAGGGCAGTAATACCATTTATGAGGTTTCCACTCTCATGACCTAATCACTTCCCAAAGGCCCTAATTCCTAATATCCTCACCCTGGAGGTTAGAATTTTAACATGTTAATTTTGGGGAGACACAAAGATCCAGGTCAGCATCCACTCTAGTGAGTGTGAAGTGGTATCTCATTGTAGTTTTTATTTGCACTTCCCTAATGGCTAATGATGTTGAGCATCTTCTCATGTGCTTATCAGTCACTTAAATATTTTCTTTGGAGAACAGTTTTTTTTTTTCAGATCATTTGTCCATTTTTAATTGGGTTAATTGTCGTTTTGCTATCCAGTTATGAGAGCTTTTTATCTGTTCTAGATTACACACTCCTTATCAGATATATGATTTGCAAGTATTTTTTCCCATTGCCTGGGTTATCTGTCTTTTGTGGTATGAAAATTTTTAATTGTAATAAAATCCACTGTATTCTTTTTCTTGTTGTTCATGCTTTTGGAGTCATATATAAGAATTCATTGCCAAATTTGAGGTCCTAAATATTTATATGTTTTCTTCTAAAAGTTTTATAGTTTTAGCTGTTACATTTAGGACTTTGATCCATTTTCAGTTAATTCTTACATACTGTGTTATGTAGCAGTCCGATTTCATTCTCTTACATGTGGATATCCAGTTGTTCCACATCATTTGTTGAAAAGACTTCCTTCCTCATTGAATGGTCTTGGCACCTTTGTTAAAAATCAATTGAGCAGGGAGAGCTGGCAAGATGGCCGAACAAGAATAGCTCTGGTCTGTAGCTCCCAGCGAGATCAATGCAGAAGGCGGGTGATTTCTGCTTTTCCAACTAAGGTACCTGGTTCACCTCACTGGGACTGGTTGGACAGTGGGTGCAGCCCATGGAGGGCAAGCTAAAGTAGGGTGGGGCATCGCCTCACCCAGAAAGCACAAGAGGTCGGGGGATTTCCCTTTCCTAGCCATAGGAAGCCATGAGAGACTGTACCAGGGAAAACGGTATACCCCAGACCAGATACAGCACTTTTCCCACAGTCTTCATAACTGGCAGACCAGGAGATTCCCTCTGGTTCCTGGCTCGAGGGGTCCCATCCCCGCAGAGCCCAACAAGCTAAGGTCCGCTGGCTTGAAATTCTTGCTGCTAGCACAGCAGTCTGAGGTCGACCTGGGACACTCGAGCTTGGTTGGGGGAGGGGCTTCTCCTATTGCTGAGGCTTGAATAGGCGATTTTACCCTCACAGTGTAAATAAAGCCACCAGGAAGTTCAAACTGGGTGGAGCCCACCACAGCTCAGCAAGGCCTCCTGCCTCTCTAGATTCCGCCTCTCTGGGCAGGGCATCTCTGAAAAAAAGGCCCCAGCCCCAGTCAGGGGCTTATAGATAAAACCCCCATCTCCCTGGGACAGAGCACCTGGGGTAAGGGGCGGCTGTGGGCACAGCTTCAGCAGACATAAACGTACCTGCCTGACATCTCTGAAGAGAGCAGCAGTTCTCCCAGCACAGCATTTGAGCTCTGATAAGGGACAGACTGCCTGCTCAAGTTGGTCCTTGACCCTTTGTTTATCCGGACTGGGAGACACCTACCAGTAGGGGCCAACAGACAACTCATACAGGAAAGCTCTGGATGGCATCTGGCTGGTGTCCCTCTGAGACAAAGCTTCCAGAGGAAGGAACACCATCTCTGCTGGTGATACCTGGGAAAACAGGATCTGGAGTGGACCTCCAGCAAACTCCAGCAGACTTGCAGCAGAGGGGCCTGACTGTTAGAAGGAAAACTAACAAAAAGAAAGGAATAGTATCAACATCAACAAAACGGAAGTCCACTCGGAGACGCCATCCTAAGGTCACCAACATCAAATCCATGAAGATAGAGAGAAACCAGTGCAAAAAGGCTGAAAATTCCAAAAACCAGAACACCTCTTCTCCTCCAAAGGATCACAACTCCTCGCCAGCAAGGAAACAAAACTGGATGGAGAATGAGTTTGATGAATTGACAGAAGTAGGCTTCAGAAGGTGGGTAATAACAAACTCCTCCGAGCTAAAGAAGCATGTTCTAAACCAATGCAAGGAAGCTGAGAACCTTGAAAAAAGGTTAGACGAATGGCTAACTAGAATAACCAGTGTAGAGAAGACATAAATGACCCAATGGAGCTGAAAAGCACAGCACAAGAACTTTGTGAAGCGTACACTAGTATCAATAGCCGGAACAATCAAGCAGAAGAAAGGATATCAGAGACTGAAGATCAACTCAATGAAATAAAGCAAGAAGACAAGATTAGAGAAGAAAGAGTGAAAAGAAATGAACGAAGCCTCCAAGAAATATGGAACTATGTGAAAAGACCAAATCTATGTTTGATTGGTGTACCTGAAAATGATGGGGAGAATGGAATCAAGCTGGAAAACACTCTTCAGGATATTATCCAGGAGAACTTCCCCAACCTAGCAAGGCAGGCCAACATTCAAATTCAGGAAATACAGAGAACACCACAAAAATACTCCTCCAGAAGAGCAACCACAAGACACATAATTGTCAGATTCACCAAGGTTGAAATGAAGGAAAATATGTTAAGGGCACCCAGAGAGAAAGGTTGGGTTATCCACAAAGGGAAGCCCATCAGACTAAAAGTGGGTATCTCTGCAGAAACCCTACAAGCCAGAAGAAAGTGAGGGCCAATATTCAACATTCTTGAAAGAATTTTCAACGCAGAATATGATATCCAGCCAAATGAAGCTTCGCAAGTGAAAGAGAAATAAAATTCATAACAGACAAGCAAAGGCTGAGAGATTTTGTCACCACTAGGCCTGCCTTACAAGAGCTCCTGAAGGAAGCACTAAACATGGAAAGGAACAACTGGTACCAGCCACTGGAAAAACATACCAAATTGTAAAGACATCGACACTATGAAGAAACCGCATCAACTAATGGGCAAAACAACCAGCTAGCATCATAATGATAGGATCAAATTCACATATAACAATATTAACCTTATATGTGAACAAGCTAAATGCCCCAATTGAAAGACACAGACTGGCAAATTGGATAGAGAGTCAAGACCCATCGGGGTGCTGTATTCAGGAGACCCATCTCACATGCAAAGACACACATAGGCTCAAAATAAAGGGATGGAGGACTATTTACCAAGCAAATGGAAAGCAAACAAACAAACAAAAAAATTTCAGGAATTGCAATCCTAGTCTCTGATAAAACAGACTTTAAACCAACAAAGATCAAAAGAGACAAATAAGGTCATTATATAATGGTAAAAGGATCAATGCAACAAGAAGAGGTATCCAATATATATATATGCATCCAATACAGGAGCATCCAGATTCATAAAGCAAGTTCTTAGAGACCTACAAAGAGACTTAGACTCCCACACAATAATAGTGGAAGACTTTAACACCCCACTGTCAATATTAGTCAGATCAACAAGATAGAAAATTAACAAGGATATCCAGGACTTGAACTCAGCTCTGGGTCAAGTGGACCTAATAGACATCTACAGAACTCTCCACCGCAAATCAACAGAATATACATTCTTCTCAGCACCACGTCGTACTTATTCTAAATTTAACTACATCATTGGAAGTAAAACACTCCTCAGCAAATGCAAAAGAACAGAAATCATAACAAACAGTCTGTCAGACCACACTGCAATCAAATTAGAACTCAGGATTAAGAAACCTTCTCAAAATCGCACAATTACATGGAAACTGAACAACCTGCTCCTGAATGACTACTGGGTAAATGACGACATGAAGGCAGAAATAAAGATGTTCTTTGGAACCAATGAGAACAAAGACACAGCGTACCAGAATCCCTGGGACACATTAAAAGCAGTGTGGGCCGGGCGCGGTGGCTCAAGCCTGTAATCCCAGCACTTTGGGAGGCCGAGACGGGTGGATCACGAGGTCAGGAGATCAAGACCATCCTGAGCTACACGGTGAAACCCCATCTCTACTAAAAAAAATACAAAAAACTAGCCGGGCGAGGTGGCGGGCGCCTGTAGTCCCAGCTACTCGGGAGGCTGAGGCAGGAGAATGGCATAAACCCGGGAGGCGGAGCTTGCAGTGAGCCGAGATCGCACCACTGCACTCCAGCCTGGGCGACAGAGCTAGACTCCGTCTCCAAAAAAAAAAAAAAAAAAGCAGTGTGTAGAAATGCCCACAAGAGAAAGCAGGGAAGAGCTAAAATCGACACCCTAATATCACAATTAAAAGAACTAGAGAAACAAAAGCAAACAAATTCAAAAGCCAGCAGAAGAAAAGAAACAACTAATACTAGAGCAGAACTGAAGGAGATAGAGACACAAAAAACCCTTGAAAAAAATCAATGACTCCAGGAGCCGGTTTTTTGAAAAGATCAACAAAATAAATAGACTGCTATCCAGACTAATAAAGAAGAGAAGAGAGAAGAGTCAAGTAGACGCAATAAAAAATGATAAAGGGGATATCCCCAACGATCCCACAGAAATACAAAGTACCATCAGAGAATACTATAAATACCTCTACATA
>NW_012116533.1:0-22369 GCF_000951035.1 Colobus angolensis palliatus | reverse complement strand
GGTTTTTTGAAAAGATCAACAAAATAAATAGACTGCTATCCAGACTAATAAAGAAGAGAAGAGAGAAGAGTCAAGTAGACGCAATAAAAATGATAAAGGGGATATCCCCAACGATCCCACAGAAATACAAAGTACCATCAGAGAATACTATAAATACCTCTACATAAAATAAACTAGAAAATCTAGAAGAAATGAGTAAAAGAAAATCCTAAGCAAAAAGAACAAAGCTTGAAGGCATCATGCTGCCTGACTTCAAACTATACTACAAAGCTACAGTAACAAAAACAGCATGGTATTGGTACCAAAACAAATATGGACTAATGGAACAGAACAGAGTCCTCAGAAATAACACCACACATCTACAAGCATCTGATCTTTGACAAACCAGGCAAAAGCAAGCAATGGGGAAAGGATTCCTTATTTAATAAATGGTGTTGGAAAAGCTGGCTAGCCATATGCAGAAACCTGAAACTGGATCCCTTCCTTACATCTTGTACAAAAATTAACTCAAGATGGATTAATGACTTAAACATAAGACCTAAAACCATAAAAACTCTAGAATAAAACCTAAGCAATACCACTCAGAACATAGGCATGAACAAACACTTCATGACTAAAACACCAAAAGCAATGGCAACAAAAGCCAAAATAGACAAATGGGATCTAATTAAACTACAGAGCTTCTGCACAGCAAAAGAAACTATCATCAGAGTGTCCAGGCAACCTACATAATGGGAGAAAATTTTTGCGATCTATCCATCTGACAAAGAGCTAATATCAAGAATCGACAAAGAAGTTAAACAAATTTACAAGAAAAAAAAAAACCCATCAAAACGTGGGTGAAGGATATGAACATTCACTTCTCAAAAGAAGACGTTTATGCAGCCAGCAAATATATGAAAAATGCTCATCATTAGTGGTCATTAGAGAAAGGCAAATCCAAACCACAATGAGATCCCATCTCACGCCAGTTAGAATGGCGATCATTAAAAAGTCAGGAAACAACAAATGCTGGAGAGGATGTGGAGAAATAGAAATGCTTTTACACTGTTGGTGGGAGTGTAAATTAGTTCAACCATTGTGTAAGCCAATGTGACGATTCCTCAAGGATCTAGAACTAGAAATACCATTTGACCCAGCAATCCCATTGCTGGGTATATACCCAAAGGATTATAAATCATTCTACTATAAAGACACATGCATATGTATGTTTATTGTGCACTGTTCACAATAGCAAAGACTTGGAACCAACCCAAATGCCCATCAATGATAGACTGGATAAAGAAAATGTGGCACATATATGCCATGGAATACTATACAGCCATAAAAAAGGATGAGTTCATGTCCTTTGCAGGGACATGGATGAAGCTAGAAACCATCATTCTCAGCAAACTAACGCAAGAACACAAAACCAAACACCGCATGTTTTTGCTCATAAGTGGGAGTTGAACAATAAGGACACAAGGACACAGGGAGGGGAACATCACACACTGGGGCCTGTCGGGGGTGGGGGGCTATGGCAGTGATAGCATTAGGAGAAATACCTAAGGTAGATGGCTGGTCAGTGGGTGCAGCAAACCACCATGGCACATGTGTACCTATGTAACAAACCTGCACATTCTGCACATGTATCCCAGAACTTAAAGTATAATAAAAATAAAAAAGAAAGAAAAATAAAATCAATTTACCAAGATGTATGGGTTTACTTCTTCAGTCTCAATTCTATTTCATTGATCTATATGTCTCTCCTTACAGTGGTACCATACTGTCCTGATTATTGTTGCTTTGAAGTAAGTTTTGAAATGAGGAAAAGTGAATCCTCTAGTTTTGTTCTTATTTTTCTTTTTTTTTTTTTTTTTTTTTTGAGACAGAGTCTCGCTCTGTCCCCCAGGCTGGAGTGCAGTGGCCAGATCTCAGCTCACTGCAAGCTCCGCCTCCCGGGTTTATGCCATTCTCCTGCCTCAGCCTCCCGAGTAGCTGGGAGTACAGGCGCCCGCCAAATCGCCCGGCTAGTTTTTTGTATTTTTAGTAGAGACGGGGTTTCACCGTGTTAGCCAGGATGGTCTCGATCTCCTGACCTCGTGATCCGCCCGTCTCGGCCTCCCAAAGTGCTGGGATTACAGGCTTGAGCCACCGCGCCCGGCCTTGTTCTTATTTTTCAAAATTGATTTGGTTAATCTAGAAACCGACCAATTCCATGGAATTTGAATCAGCTGATCAATTTCTACAAAGAAACCATCTGGGATTCTAATGGAGATTTTATTGAATCTGTAAATCAATTTGTGGGAGTATTGCCATCTTAAAAATTTTGTCTAGGCTCACTGCAACCTCTGCCTCCAGGGTTCAAGTGATCAGAGATCATATTTGGTATTATTTTTATTCTTTTAAATTCATTGATGTTTGTTCAGTGGCCTAGTGTATGGTCTGTCCTGGAAAATGTTCCATGTGCACTTGAGAAGAATGTGTATTCTGATATTGTAGGCATTCCATAGATTTCTGTTGGGTCTATTTGGCTTATAGCATTGTTCAGTTCTTCTGTTTCCTTGTTGATCTTCTGTCCACTTTTTGGATCCATTATTGAAAGTGAGGAATTGAAATCTGACTATTATTGTTGAATTGCCTATTTCTCCCTTCATTTCTGTCAGGGTTTGCTTCTTTTTTTTGCTTCCAAGTGCTTTAAAAATTTTATTACTGCAACAGCCGCACCACGTTTTTAACAAGGGTAAATAGTTTGCAAAACATCTTCTCACACAGTGTCGCTGCTACAAAAATTATACATTGTCAGCATGAGGTTCTTTTGCTTTTAGAAATGTGACTTCAGCTGAGTAAACAGCATCCGGGCAACCCACTGGATTCAGCTTCCGTTTACTGGAAAGCTCTGCTTTACCAGGCAGAGTCCAAGTGATTCTTACTAACTAAACCTGCTCAAAGGGCACCCATCTCTCCTCTTATGGGCTCTGCATGAGTGGAAAGTGAATCAGCCATGTCAAACTGAAGCTTTGCAAAACTGAGGGGTCTCCAGTGGGACTGCCTCTTTGGGTCTAGCAATGAGTTCCAGGGACCAAGAGTGCCCCAGCCAGTTCAGAGGGGTCTTTCTCTGTCAAATTAAGGTAAGAGAGGATCCCTCATACACTGCTCCTGGGAATGTAAAATGTGGCAGCCACTTTGGAAACAGTTGGGCAATTCCTGTAAAGGTTAAACAGAGTTATCATATGGCCAAGCAGTTCCACTCCTAAGTATATACCAAAGAGGATGTAAACAAAAACTTGTACATGATGTTCATAGCAGCATTATTCATAATAACCCCCAAGTGGAGACAATCCAAATGACCAACTGATAAACGAATCAATAAAATGTGGCACAGTCGTATAATAGAATATTATTTGGCAATAAAAAAGATTGCAGTACTGATACATGCTACATGGATGAACCTTGAAAACATTATGGTAAGTGAACGAAGCGAATCACAAAGGACTATGTATTGTATGACTCCATTTACATGAAATGTCCAGAATAAGAAAAGTAGGTATACAAAGTAGATTAGTGGATGCCTAGGACTGAGGAAAAAGGGATGTGTGGATTGAGGGATGATGGCTAATGGGTATGGGGTTTCTTTTTAGGGTGATAAAAATATTCTAAAATTGTGGTGATAGTTGTACAACTCTGTGAATATACTAAAAGCCACTGGATTGCACACTTTAAATGGACGAATTGTGTGTTATAGGAATTATATTTCAATAAAATTGCTGAAAAATAAAAAAGATCCTGGAGGGTTATTAATCCTGAGGGACTGGAACCACATCAGGTTGGAGCAAGCACCAAGCATGAGAAGCTGGCCACTCCAGCCTCTTCCTTCTCTTGCAGGTGTCTTTGATGCAAGAGGAACAGTGTGGCCAAGCCAGCCTTCCCTCAGGTTTAGCTTCAGAATGTAGCTTCCTGATGAGTAAGCCCTTATGTGGGTGGGGACTCTAGTGTTTGGAATATACAGCGTGTGTTCTATATTGTACTTAAAACAAGAACTCCACCCCTACTTAAATACTGTGAAATGTAGACATTTCCACAATGCATTGCACTGCCAGACCATATGGACTCCTCAGTTTCCCATCCTCCTGGCTGAACTGATGGGCGGTGTAGAAAGAGCACTGGATGAGCTGTCAAAGACCAGGGTCCCAGTCCTTGTTGTGCCTCACACCTGAGTATAGTAGCCCCCCATTGTCTGCAGTTTTACTTTCCTGGAGTTTTTCAGTTACCCATGGTCAACTGTGGTCCCAAAATAGGAGATGGAAAATTCTAGAAATAAACAATTCATATGTCTTAAATTACATGTCATTCTGAGTAGCATGATAAAATCTTGCTCTGTTCAGCACTGTCCCACCTAGGACATGAATTGTCCCTTTGTCCAGCATATTTTCCATTCATATAGTATGTATGAATAGGAAAAAAAAATAGTATATATAAGAATTGGTACTATCTGATGTTTCAGGCATCCAACTGGGGTCTTGGAAAATACCACCCAGCCCCCACAGATAAGGGGGTCTACTGTATACAAAGTGATGGCATGCTGACTGTGACATCTGATCCTTCCAAAAATACACTGAGTAATTGGGATTATTGCCACTTTTACAGCCAGCAAAGTTAAGCAGTGGAGCAAAGTCTTGGTGTATATTTTGAAAACATTCTGAAGTCCAATATTTTTTCCCTTTAGATTCCCCATGTGACCTTAGACAAGTTACTTGACTCTCCAAATCTTATTTCCTCATCTTAAAACGAGAGCAGTTGAGAGTCGACATTTACGTTTCCTTTATTCCATTTTTTTTGAATTATCCTCTTTTGAGGTGTCCTTCTTTCTTTCCATATTTCAAAAACAATTATGTTCTCTCTCATGCCTACCAAGTAGGATTCTATTCCCTCCGAATGGAAAAGCTTGCCACTATGAGCCAGATCCCCAACACAGTGTGTATCCCTCTCATGTAATAGTCTCCAAACAAACTAGTTTACATTAATAACTGCACACAAACTGGAATTAACTTAGAGATTTCCCCTACGTGCTTCCCAGGTGTTTTTCTCATTGTTTGAGACAAAATTGTCATTCATATTTGCCTGTTTCTTAAATCTGTGCCTACAATCATTGCCTTGCCCCTGCCAAATTGAATTTTGCCTAAGGAAAATGATGTTTGGTTTTTCAAAGTAAATCAGATGGATGGATGGAGAGTTGAGATGAATAGCTGGGAAGATGAATGGATGGGAAGATCAAAGAATGGCTGGAGGGACAGAAGAATGAGGAGACAGATGTCTGGGTGGATGGGTAGAGGAATAAGTGAATGGGTAAGTGGCTAAGTGGTTAAAAGGATAGAGGATAAAAAGGATAGAGAAATGGATAGATGGGTAGATGAATGGGTAAGTAGAAGGGTAGGTGGGCAATTGGATGAATGAATGCATAGACAGGTAAATCGATATGTAAATATAAATAACCAAACTTAGATGCAATACAAAAATACATACTTAGTCCCATCTTCACCATTTTGCGCTGTAATTTGGGAAGCCCCCAGTTTGGGCCGGAATAGATTTATCACATGGTTGCTCCAGAGGAACTTAACTTTCTGTATTTTTCCAACATTGAGAGCCACATCAATATCACGCATGTGACTTGCATCTGGTTGGAGGGATCCTTTGAAAATCTCACATTGTTTTGAGTTTCCATTTCTTCCATACAAAGCAATTCTGATGTACCCACTCACTTTCTTTTTTCCAGACAGTGTGACTAATACCTTATATCTCCAACTAGTAAAGTTACCACTCTCTCCTGTGTTGAAGAATAATATTTGTTCAACAGCACTGGTTTTCCCCTTAAATAGGCCAGCATAGTGCCCCATTTTGGGGCATCCTTCAGCTGGACAAGGGAAACAGCTATTCTCCTGGCATTCGTTGCAGAGTTACATCTCTTTGTTCTTAAGCCACAGGAACACAAAAACACCCAAACATGTTTCTCAGGCTTCTGGGGTAATCTTCCTCCCGAAACTCATTGTAGGAGGCACAGGGATAGCCCAGGAAGCCATCGGGGTTGAGGATGCTGCTTGAGTCCAGGTTTTACTTCTTATAGCTTGATGCTCTGTTGCTAGATGCATATGCATGTGTAATTGTTATGTCTTTCTGATGGGTTGACCCTTTCATAATGAAAAAATGTCCCTATTTTTCTCTAGTAACATATTTTGTTTTAAAGTCAATTATGTCTGGTTTTATTTTTATTTAAAGGGTGACTCTTTGTACTTAAATTATAACTCTGTAGTTGGGTCAGATGGGTCTTGCTTTTTATTCATTCTGACAATCTCTGCATTTAAATTGCAGTGATTAATCAATTTACATGAAATGAAATTGATTTTTACATGGCTATTATCGCTTAAGTCTACTAACTTGCTATTTCTTTTATATTTCTCTTTGTTCCTTTGTTCTTTTTTCTTGCCTTTTGTTTTTTTATTTATTTTTTTGGTGGAGGGATGGAGACAGGGTCTCACTCTGTCGCCCAGACTAGAGTACAGTGGCACGACCTCTGCTCACCGCAACCTCCGCCTCCCGGGTTCAAGCGATTCTCCTGCCTCAGCCTCCCGAGTAGCTGGGATTTCAGGCACGCACCACTATCACCCAGCTAATTTTTGTATTTTTAGTAAAGATGGGGTTTCACCACGTTGGCCAGGCTGGTCTTGAACTTCTGACTTCAAATGATACATCTGCCTCGGCCTGCCAAAGTGCTGGGATTACAGGCATGAGCCACCGCGCCCAGCCTAGTTTTTCATTTTATCTCATTTCAGTTTTGGACTTTTAGCTATGTGTCTTCGTTGTTGTTTGGGGATTGGAGGGAGATTTTTTTGTAGTGATTGTTCTAGGGATTACAATTAATTTATCACAGTATACACATTCATGGCTATGGAGGTGTGGAATAATCTGACATATTTGGAAAGTGAGATGTTCTTTGTGCCTGGATCTTAGAGATTAATGTAGGAGTTAATGTAACCATTAATCAGACTACAGTGATGAAAATATTTTCATTTATTAAGTACTTATTATGTGCCAGGCACTGTGGTAATTGCTTTATACCTATTCAATTAAATCATTTCATCCTCACAACTACCCAGTGGGTAGATATGAAAAAACTAAGGCTTGGTAACTTTCCAAAGGTCACATAGCAAGTAAGAGACAAATCCAGGATGAAAATCCTAGCAGACATAATGAAGGTGAAAAAAAATGGTATATTTTTATTGGGGTGCATTTGAAAATTTCTGAGGAAAGACAACATGTGAGCAGACTTATATTTTAACACAACTCTGCCTGCTGAATTGGAAATAATTAAAGGGCACCAAAACTTGGACTGAGATACCAGCGAAGATACTGCTGTTACAGTCTAGGTGAGAAATAATGAATGCCTAAAATAGGACAATAAAAAAGGGGATAGAAAAGAAAATTAAAATTCAAGAGAAAAATCAGTATGACCTGACATATTAGTCATAAAGAGAGTGATAGGAAGAAAATAGAGAATGAAAAGTCCTTATTTTGTGCCTAGTACTGTGCTAAGCTTAGGAAAAAAGAGTAGATTCGAATATCAGTTATTATTAATACCAATATCATCAATTGCATATGATTTTATTTGTTAGATTGTATACTAATGCTACTGGCATTAATAACATTATTGTTGTTAATGAAACTTTCATTGCCAATAACTTTTTAAATTATTATAATGATTAACATTTACCAAGTGTTACCTATGTGCTAGGTACTATTCTAATTGCTTTCTTTATATGTATTACCTCATGTAATCCCCATAACAGCCTTATGAGTTAGGTACCTATATTCCATTTTCCAGTTGTGGAAGCTGAGGTCTAAGGAGGTTAAGTAACTGCCCAAAGGCACATAGCTAATAAATAGTACAGCCAAATCTAGTCTGAAAGTATTGATATATTTATTTGGCCCGTACAATGCTTCTTTTTTAAAAAAAAAAAAAAAAAGTTAATTTGTTTTCAACACGTAGACATCAAGATAATGTAAATTTTTTAAAGATACATATTTCTCAGCTTCTTTGAAAGCAATATGCTAGAATCTGGCTATACTGGGTCTGCTTTCCCATATGGCAGTGTTCAGCTGGATTTAATGAGCTGCCCCTTTAGATAGAACATAAGCTCTCAGGTAGAACTCAGTGCCCATCCATCCTGCTTACCTTATTTATGTTACCTGACTATCCCTTTTGGGATGAGTTACAAACCTTAAGGCACAAGAATACCTGCAATTCTCAGGAATTGGGGGCTAAGACAAACAAATAAAAGATAATAAATAATGTAACTTAAAATTTAATAATACACTCATGGTGGAGGGCACAATATTTTTAAGGGACAGTGATGAACTGGGAATTCTTTTAGAAGATGGCTTACATTGAAGAGTAGATGCTAACAGAACCAAAAAGGTGGGCTTGTTCCACTTTATAGGAAATAATACTCTAATGATAATAGTGCTCACTATGTCTCAGGCATTGTAATAAATGCTTTACATGCATATATCTCTGAATCCTTTCAACAACCCTGTGGAGTAGATTATTATCCTCTTTTTACAGATGAGGAAAATGAGGCCCATATCACTTTGGTTATTTGTGCAAGGATACACAGCTGCTTTTTGATTCAAGAACTCTGGGCTTCTGATTCTGGCTCAGTGCCCTTTATAGTGTAGTTTCAGAAAGTGCTGAAAATCTTCATAGTTTCCACATTCTCTAAGAAGAATTTGTAAACTGAGTAGGTAATAGTGTTGCAGAGAACTTACAAGTATGATTTGCCTCAGGTGTTCCATAGTTGCCTCTAAATTTCTTTCAGGGAACTGTTGAATAAAAGATGAGACAGATCAGTAGTGGTGAAAGATCCCAAAAGTTAATCAATACCACAGGTTGTTCTGGATTGAAATGGATGTCATCGCCTTATGGAAAAGCTCCTAGGTTCAATGTGTATCCAGTTTCCTGTCTATTTTAAAGCTCAGTAAATAACCTGTAGGCCAACGGAGACTTCACTATTCACTCTGGCCAGTGCATGATCTATTCCTCCAACCCTGAGGAAATTCAGTTTCCAAAAAGCGATTCAGTTAAACTTTTTTTTTCTTAAGTGGCAATTCAGCTATTTATGAACTAGTTCACTGAGATAATCCCCTTAAGCTGTAAAGGGCAATTTATTTAGGGAAGACTGTCAACATTCTTGATTCACAAAAGTAAAAAATAGCCTTCTTAAATTTAGTCTGTTTTGGCCGGGCGCGGTGGCTCAAGCCTGTAATCCCAGCACTTTGGGAGGCCGAGACGGGCGGATCACGAGGTCAGGAGATCGAGACCATCCTGGCTAACACGGTGAAACCCCGTCTCTACTAAAAAATACAAAAAACTAGCCGGGCGAGGTGGCGGGCGCCTGTAGTCCCAGCTACTCGGGAGGCTGAGGCAGGAGAATGGCGGGAACCCGGGAGGCGGAGCTTGTAGTGAGCCGAGATCGCGCCACTGAACTCCAGCCTGGGCGACAGAGCGAGACTCTGTCTCAAAAAAAAAAAAAAAAATTTAGTCTGTTTTAATTAAATATACTATCTCCATTAACTTGTGTTTTTAAAATAGTAGATTGACAGCATTACCTGGTTGAATGAGTATAAAGCAAAAATTCTCCTGCTGAAGAATCTCAGTAAATGCATAAACCCAGGAGATTGTATGCTGAATCTTTAGCATGTTGGATTATTTAGTAGATAATCCAACATGCTAATATGATAAGGAGCAGAGGGATTTGTAGGACAGACCACCAGGTCCAGCCTGATCATTGGCAATAATGAAGAGAAAAGACACAAACAGAGTCAGGGGCAGGGCAAAGAGAAGACTTGGGGTCTCCAGCTGCTGGAGGGATATTCTTTCTGTACCATCCAGCCGTGAGAACTTTTTAAAAATATTAACTTATTTTAAATGTGAAATTGAGACAAATCTAGTATGTTTCACCTGTTTGTCATAATACTACTAGTGTGTCTCCATCAGGTGTGAAGTATACTGCAATTAACATATTAATAATAAAATAGTAACATTTGTGGATTTTTAAATGTAAATAAAGCGGAGTCAAGATTATCCCTTAAATCGGTCAGAGTCTCAGCAGGAAGCCGATAGTACACTAAAAAGACTAATTTAGAAGAGTTTAGGCAAGGTAGTTCCTGCCTGTAATCCCAGCACTTTGGCAGGCAAAGGAAGGATTGTTTGAGCCCAGGAGTTTGGGACTAGCCCTGGCAACATAGCAAGCCCCCTCTCTACAAAAAAAAAAAAAAAAAAAGTTTTTTTATTAGTCGAGAGTGATGGTGTATACCTGTAGTCCCATGTAGTCCCAGCTACTCAGGAGACTGAGGTGGGAGGATAGCTTGATCCCAGGAGGTTGCGGCTGCAGTGAGCTGTGATTGCACCACTGCACTCCAGTGTGGGCAACAAAGCGAGGTCCTGTCTCAAAAATAAAAATAAAGGAATTTAATGAAGTGACTGTTCACAAAAGTGTGGACATTCTCCCTGGACATAAAACAGGGTGAAAAACGGTGGAGAGTTGAAATCAAACAGGGGCAAACATAATACCTAACACTTCCCTTAACAATATGTTAGATCAATTGCAGTAATAAAAAAAAAAAACCAAAATATTGGGAGTTTAATATAATAAAGATCCAATGTGGGTCCATGGAGGAAATAGGTGCCTCTGTCCCATGCAGTCATTCAGAAACCCAAGCTCCTTCCATGAAGTTTCTGCCATGGCCCAAGGCAGGAGTCAGCATACTTTTCTGTAAAGGGCCAAGTAGTAAATACTGTTGGCTTTGTGCATCTGCCTCTGTCACAACTACTTATCTCTGTTGTTGAGCACAAAAGCAGCTATAGACAATACTTAAAGGAACAGGTATAACTGTGTTCCAATAAAATTTTATTTACAAAAATAGGTAGCATCGAGATTTGGCCCAGGGGGCCACAGTTTGCCAATCCAGGCCTAAGGCATCATAATCTTCTATGGAATCCTTTACATCTGAGGGCAGATAAGAAAAAAGAGAGTATGTGGAAGATTACATGAATAGTTTTTGTGGATCATACCTGCAAGTGGCATACAAGAATCCTACCTGTATTTCATTGTCCAGAACTGAGTCATGTGGCTGCATTTAACTTCAAGTGAAGCTGGCGAATATAATCTATGTGCTCAGAAAGATGAAACTCTGGTAAACATCTGGCCAGCTTCTATCAATTAAAATTTCCTCTAACTTACTTGCTCTAAGCCAACATTTCCTAAAGGGTATTTCGTATATACAACACATGTACTGGAGACTTTTTAGGGGAAAAAATGGGTTCTGAGAACATATATGATTAGAAATAGTGTTTATAGGTTCTTTCTTCACATTGAGATTCACAATGCATATTAACATATCAAAGGTTCTGAAAAGTCTTATAGTGCAAAACAAAGAAACAAACAAAAAACTCCCTAAAATGTTGGTAAACACTATTTTATAATAAAGTTACTGATGCTCACTTGCATTTGGAGTGGAAGATGAAGGGAGTAGAGTCCAGGCAGTGCTAGGGAAATTATTTATGATCCCATATATATTCACTGGAATTTCTTGTGCGTAAAAACTTTTTTAAATTCAATATAAAGCCACTACATGAAAACAGTTTTGTAAAAAATACCATTTCTTCACATCCTTACCTACCACCTACACAAATGGACTGCCTACTTTAATTTCTGAATATTGTTCGTATGCCTATTTCTGACTAGAAAGTTGAGTTAGAGCTTTTTTTTTTTTTTTTCTTTTTGTACTTTTTTGGAGACAGAGTCTTGCTTTGTTGCCCAGGCTGGAGTGCAGTGGCGCGATCTCGGCTCACTGCAAGCTCTGCCTCCCGGGTTCACGCCATTCTCCTGCCTCAGCCTCCCGGGTAGCTGGGACTACAGGTGCCCGCCACCACACCCGGCTAATTTTTATTTTTATTTTTTGTATTTTTAAGTGTAGAAGGGGTTTCACCATGTTAGCCAGGATGGTCTCGATCTCCTGACCTCGTGATCTGCCTGCCTTGGTCTCCCAAAGTGCTGGGATTACAGGCGTGAGCCACCGCGCCCGGCCGAGTTAGAGCTTTTTAAATTCTCCTCCTCCCCTTAACTATTATTAAGATTTATTCTGGCCGGGTGCGGTGGCTCACGCCTGTAATCCCAGCACTTTGGGAGGCCGAGGCGGGTGGATCACGAGGTCAGAAGATCGAGACCATCCTGGCTAACCCAGTGAAACCCCGTCTCTATTGAAAGTACAAAAAATTAGCCGGGCGCGCGGCGGGCGCCTGTAGTCCCAGCTACTGGGGAGGCTGAGACAGGAGAATGGTGTGAACCCGGGAGGCGGAGCTTGCAGTGAGCCAAGATCGCACCACTGCACTCCAGCCTGAGAGACAGAGTGAGACTCAGTCTCAAAAAAAAAAAAAAAAAAATTTATTCTAGGGTTTGAAGTATGGTTGAGGCTGCAGGTGGGAGGCAAATGGTTCCAGAAGTGAGAACTGCAAATGTTAGAAATCAGGTAGAGGTCTGACCCACATATTAAGATTCCAGGAGAAAAGATAGTTTTGGAATAGGTAAGGATGCCTCCTTTATTGAGAATCCAAAAAGAGTATTAAAAACAAGAGGTTGGTAGCATTTTCCGAGAATCTCAGCATCATGTTTCTAAACTCTCACTGATTCTGATTATAAAAGGGTCTTACCCAGGTAACTCAGAACAAAATATTTTAGGATAATACTCTGTCTTTCATCTTCGAGTCAGATTAGTAAAATTCTTGAGACCAGCAATTTGCAAGAGGTAGTTAGATTGTTACACAGACCCACACAGGCCAGTGTCTTTCATTAAATACTACATTTGGGAAAAAATAACCTTAATTCCTGAGATAAGCACCATCAAAATGATTGAAAAATCTACAGTCCAAATCATTCACTTCTTAATCCCAAGAGATGCTCTTCCCCTTCAACCTAGCTGAGTGAAGAAGGCACTTCCCTGGAGATGGCAATTAGATTAGAAAGCCTGGAGCCTTCCCCTTGATTACTTAAAATGATACTAAGTCCTTGAGCTAACTTAGATGGATGTTAATGGTTTCCAGGGGACAGACAACTCAGAAAAGACAACTTCATTGCACTTCTCTTTTCCGTTTACTTACTTAACACCTTGAAAATACTTTTCTAAATTTTATTAAAGAGACTGCAAGCCTTTTAAAAATGAATCAGAGCGCTCTCTTCTGATTTCAAATCGCTGAATGAAATTCTGCCAAGTGCCGATAACAACAATCCTTCTGCGTCATGGATGGTCAACCCTTACTCCCACACCCTGAAAGCAAGTGTGAAGTCTAATCAGTATAATGACGAGGTAGTTATTAACATTTTGAAAAACCACCCCAAAGTACTTCTATGAGTTATACTGGTAGATTCTAACTCTTTTTCTTTGGCCAGATTGCTTGTCTAGGGACTTTGTGATTAAAAAGGCAGGAGGTTATTTACGAAATGAACAAATCAGGTGGTTGTTTGCTTTACCAAAGAATTTACTCACTTCTGAGAACCTTCTCTGTGCATTGAAAATAGGATTTGATTGACAGCCCCTTTTAAATTACCTTTGAATACTAAAATGTCAGATAAACCTGTATTTTAGGTTCAATTCTGTCAGTGGTTTATGAGCATTAAAAAATATGTTCAATATTTCTTCCATGGTTATATTCCTTGGACAGCTTTAGGCCCCAACATGTCACTTGGCCTGCCTGTCTTAGTTTCCCCATTGTTCAAGTAGGATAATAATACTTTTTTACACCAAAGAGGTGATTTGAGAATTAAGTGGTGAATGAGCTGCTTTGAAGATGAACTGCCATGTTTTCCTGGTTCCTTTGCTTCTAGTTTGGCTTATTTTGCTACAGCAAAAATGTTGTAAATATACCATGCTCAGTTTTCATGTGAGCATACTCTCTTGAAAACAAAATTTGCTTAAAAATATTTTCCCACTTCTCTGCCTTTGGTTTGTGGGGCTTTGGGTTAATTAGCATCCTCCAGCTGTTATCTAAACCTTTGCTAAGGGCTAATTAACCAGTGTATACTTTGTCAAATTCTAATGAGAACTGATAAGGAGTCTTTTTAGCCTGTTTTATTTTCTTTTGGGGGAGGATATATTCTTTTAGCAACCATTTGTGTTTTTTGCAAGGAGACAGTATTTGTTAATTTAACCAATGTTTACTAAGCATCTTTAAGGCCTTTTGGGGGACACAAAGGAATATAAAAGAAAAACAATTTTAAAAGAGCAAGGGATCTGAGGAAGTTAAGCTAGTTATAGAAATCTGTAAGCCACAAACATTATGCATATGTGTGAAGAGACTCTAGAGTAAATGAGCATTGAAGTGGGCTTAAGGTGACAGGCTTGACTGATGTAGAGGCCCTGCTTTGGATAGTAATGAACAAGATGAAGTGTGTAGGATGGACTGGGGGCTGGGGAGATATAATAGGTTTAATCAAGGAAGGAGAGAGACTTAATCAGGGATGGGGGTGGAGTTACAGGGACAGGGAGACTGGAGGGAAAATAGTGTTGCACTGGGATTCAGGAGACCTGGGTTTAGTCGTGATGCAAACTTCACCATTCTGTAGCTCTTTGACCTTTGGCTCGTCAATTCCCTTCTTCAAACTTTAGGTCACGCCCTCCACAGTTCAGGGGTCTGCACTATGTAAAAGATTTCCAAGGAGGGCATTCTGGGATTTGAAAACTTCCTCAAGAGAAGTGAGCTTTAAATTTTAAATTCAGTCAACTCTCAAGTTTTCAATAGACCTCATGGCTGAAAAGAGAGAGATTACAGTGGAGAGAGATGGACCTTATGAAGGCCTCTTTATTTGTCTTTTTTCCCTTTTTGTGGATAATAGGGTCTTGCTGTGTTGCCCAAGCTGGTCTTGAACTCCGGGGCTCAAGCGATCCTCCTGCCTATACCTCCCTAAGAGCTGAGATTACAGGTGTGAGCCACCATGCCTGGCTGAAGGCCCATTTATTAAGGACCAGAACCAACATAAGGAAAAGCCATATGAAGAAAAGAATATAGGAGAGAGAAAATTTTGTATCAAATGCATTAGATAGATATATGGAAAAGAGTTATCAGGTAGTAGAAAAAAACACGAGCTTTGGGGATGAATAGACCTGTCTAAGGTATGAATCCACTTACCCACTTAGTTGTGATTTCAAGCAAGTTCCTTAACCTCTCTGAACAAGAATTTTCTAATTATTAAAGTGGAGTAATAATACTACATACTAAATAGGGTTGATTTGAAGACTAAATGAATTAATCAGAGCAAAGCACCTGTTGCTTGCCATAGCACTTAATAAATGGTAGTCATTCATAGCTTCCAATTACTGTAGCCCTCGTTTGCCTGGACTGTTTTGCTAGACAAAGTCGCCTACACAAAGGGGACTCTTTTAGCTCCTCCTTAGGGACTGAGCTTTTATCATCTTGAAACTGAGGTCCTCCATGTCAGTTTACACAACAGCAACCCCCTCCCTCTGACACTATTAGACTTCCTCAACACCCTTCCCAGAAAACTGGTTTTGAGGCATCTCTGCTATTTTCAATTTGTCAGTATCTGGATCTGCCTGGTCCCAATCAATCTAGATACGGAGAGTTGGACTGCATTCTTGTTTTCCAAGTGCCTTTGATTTTATTCTTGTGAATATAGAGTTTTCACAGAACACTGAGGAAGGCAAACAGCCCAACCACTCTTTACTTCATTCACAGGAGCTTTTTGGGGGCCTCTGCTAGGGTAAAGATTTCAGCTCTGTTACTCACATATGTTAGGCAAAGATCTGTTTGGTGATTAGTTTTGATTAGATAGGAGTGTCACACAAAAGGGGGCTTGTGCATTTATTGTAGTTACTGAGATTAAGGGAGCTAGGTACTGCTGTGGAAAGCTGCCCCATTGAAAAGAGGGACCATTCTTTGATGTTGAGAGGCCCAGCCTTCCCCAATGAGAAAACTGACTGTTAGTTTTCCTGATTTCGCAAAGCACTTGAAAAGCGCTTTAACCAACTCCTTAGCTTTCATAATGCTTGTTTAAGAGGGGGGGGTTTAAGTCTGTGCAGGGGAAGCAAAATGGAGATTTCATTTTTCTTGTTTCCCATGATCTCAGCGGCAGCTCAACTTTTTTCTTCCTGCTTTTATTCTTTCTCTTTTTTCCATCTTTTACACTTAATCATACACTCTTCTTTCCCAGCTCCTGTTCAGGTCTTTTTTTTTTTTTCCTTCGTATTATACCTCTGTCATGCTACATTGATCCAACCCATACCTCTCCAGAGCACTCACACATTTTATTTATGTATTCATTTGTTTGTTTATTGAGAAAGGGTCTTCTCTGTCACCCAAGCTGGAGTGCAGTGGCACTATCATGGGTCACCGCCGCCTCGACCTCCTGTGCCCAAGCAATCCTCCCACCTCAGCCTCCCAAGTAGCTGGAACTACAGGCATGCACAACCACACTGGCTAACATTTAAAATAATTTTTTTTTATAGAGACAGAGTATTTCCATGTTACCCAGGCTGATCTCAAACTCCTGGTCTCACTCAAGCAAAAATTAAAGTATATAACGTTGTGTTTAGAATTTTTAAATGTTTTAATACGCTACAATACATACATAAGTTCTAATATATGCAAATGTTTGCTGGTGGAATATGCAAGAAACTGGTTATCAAAGGTTTCTTCTGGGCTGAGAGTCAGCTAGTGGGAGAGTTTTAATTTTCATTTTGTACTTTTTTGTACAGTTTGAATTTTCCTACCATGTTCATATATTGCTTTTTTAAAGGCCAAAGGGGGTTTCTGGAAGATGAATTATCATTCTTTTTTTTCTTTTTGCTGCTTTTCTATATTAAAAACACACAATAGATGTTATTTTAAAAAGGAAATCAATAAGACAGCCCCTGTCTCAATAGAGTTCATAGTGAATGTGATAAACCAGAGAACAGATGCTTTACTAGATCCAAGAATAGAGGTTTGAACAAAGCTCTGAGGAAAGCATGGAGGAGAAACTGGTTCCATTTCTCCAGAGGTATCAGGAAAATGTCACAGAAAAAGTGACATTTGAGCTAAGTCTTGGTAGAGCACAGGACATTGGTGGGCAACATTCCAGGAAGAATGGATGGCCCATGCAAAGGCACAGTGGTGTGGAAGGCCATCGTTTATTCAAAGAGTGTTTATTGAGGTTGAAGACACAATATGTGTCTGCAGGTGATTATGTAAGGGAGAGTGGTAAGTAATAAGAACACACACTATGTGCTGGACGCTGGGCTAGGAGCTTTAATTTCTCTACCTCTAATCCTTAGAAGGGTGTTCAGAAATCTCTGACCTTAAGAACAGCAGCAGTAGTAGAGACAGCAGCAGCCCAGAGTTTGGATGTGGACCAAATCAGGTTGCAATCATAGCAATTTAGTCTATCTAATCCTTCCTTAAAGTACTGTGTTGAGGTTTTAGAGAAGCTATATATGATGTCCTTGATGTATAGTCAGACCTCAAAAAAACTAGCTGTTATCTCATCATTACCATTCCTTTTCTCCTAACTCCAGCATAGTGCTGCATATACAGTAGGAACTCAGCAAATCCCTATGACTGAATGATTGATGAAAGAGTTGAGTAAGGTGTATGGTAGGACATGATACAACAGGGATCTCACCTCCCATTTCCCCATCCGGTCCTTAATACCATAGAAGTCAGAACATTTTGCCTAAGGGAACCTAGTACATACCATCGCTGAATTTGTGAGGCGGCAGAGTTCCAGGTACTTGAAGAAAATAAAGGGAGTTGTATATTCTCTCTGTGAAGATGATCACCCCCAAGGTTTTTAGACTACATGGATGACAGAATAAAAAGTAAAAATGAAAAACCATCAACACAAACCAAATTTAAGATAATGTCTCTTAGCTTCAATAAACAAGGCAGGATAATGCTAACACCAACACTGAAGCAGGAAGACCCTGCAACATGACTGCTTTGTAGTGTCATGAGAAATAAAATGGGAGTTGGAAGTTCCCACTTTCATCTCTTAGCTGTGTGATCTTCAACAATGTCATTTCCCATTCTGGGGAAATGGTCCCTCTTTGTTGTGGGAGTTAAGATTGGATTAGAGTTAGAGTCAGCAAACTGCAGCCAAATCCAGTCAGCCACCTGTTTTTATAAATAAAGTTTTATTGGAACACAGCCACTCTATTCATTTAAGTAATATCTGTGGTTGCCTTCCCCCTACAACAGCAGAGTTGAGAAGTTGTGACAAAGACCATATTGCCTGCAAAGACAAAACATTTACTGTTTGGTCCTTTACAGAAATAGTTTGCTAACCTCTGATTGATGTGTAAGGTCCCTTCCACCTCTGACAATCTGTGATATCCGTAATGCTAAAGACAATGTGTGAGACCATTTGCAATCCTTAGGTTCACCTGGAAACCTTTCATGAAATTTGGAAATACTCCAAAGGTCCCACCTGTATGTTTATTATTTTGTTTTTGTTTATTATTAATGCAAAAACTTTTTAAGGATTTGCTGTTTGCTAGGTACTGTGATAATTCTGGGGTGCAATGGGGAGCAAAACCAGACATGATCCTAGCAGTCATGGAGCTTAGAGTCTACTGGAGGAGACAGTTTTTAACAGAACCTCCTCATATCTTTCACTTTGGAAAGCAAAGCCAACAAATTATTTCATGGCAGGTTGAACTGTCCAGGTTTACATTTGGATTTATGAACACCTTTATTCATTCATTTATCAGTTTATTCTTTCATTCATTCAACATATGCAGTCATGCACTACATAATGACATTGTGGTCAACAGTGAACCACATGTACAATGGTAGTCCTATAAGATTATAGTGGAGCTGAAAAATTCCTATTGCCTAGTGACATTATAGCCATTGTAACATCATAGCACAACACATTCTTTACGTGCTCTGAAGAAAAGGAACGTAGTCACATGGCAACATATAAGAAGGGAATAGGATCTAGACTGATGACATCAGGGAGAAGCATTCCAGCTAATATCTGAAGGATGAGTAGGACCAATACGTCAAGATAGTAGTACTGGTAACTGTTTCCTTTCTTGGTTGATGAAAATGGAGTTTGGAAATATGTAAATTAGTATTTTTTCAATCTGAAGGTTGAAACCCATTTTGAAAAAATCAACTGTATGGATCCTGAGCAGCATTTGTTTCCTAATGCAATAGAATGGAATGGACAAGATTGAAATAGAATAGAATGAAAATTTCCAGTTGTTTTCTGGAAATAATTGTTTTGTAAAACTATATAAAATGCATTTCCTCTCATCGTGGGTCTCAGTCCAGAAAGATCACTGACCCAAAAGATCTGCTTTGGCTCTATATAATTACAATTTGTCAGATAGATAACAGCTTCTCCAGGTTCCTGTCTTTAAAGACACAAGGGTATGTTCTGCAGGTATTTCCAAGCTTACCTTCACCTTCGTGCTCTTTTCAGAGTAAGTGTAAGAGTTAGTGAGAGAACACCAGCCACCATTTACTGAGCACCTACTCTGGGGCCAGACAGTGCACAAAGCACCTTGAGTACATTATATCATTTAATCCTCACAGTAATCCTATGAAATAGGCACAATTCATCATCCCATTATTAGATAATGATATTTGAGGCTCAGAGAAGTTAAGGCACTAGCCCAAGGCCACACAGTCAGTATATTTTTTGCGTACATAATTAGTAATGAAATAAACACAAATTCAATTTGATACTCTCTGAACTCTCATCAGATTTGATAGAAATTAATCAGGTTTGAAACACTGGTTGAGAACCTGTTAGATTTCTAACTCTTGTTTCATGATCCGAGTTCTGTAGAGCTTCGAATTAAGTCTGTCCTTCTTCTCCTTTCTAGAAAAAAGTGTTTTCTAATTTCTGAGCTGCTTTGATGGAATTTTAACTCACTTAATTCCAATGTGGCCAAACACATTGTTTGCAACTGAAAAGAAAGAATGACACTGATGTCATACACTATTAGTCCCATAGCCCTGCAGATCTCCAAAAAAAGAATCTGTAAAGAAGGGAATTTGGGGAACAATAGACTCCTATAGGATCACAATAGGCAATATCAGAGTGATCAGCTCTCCAGGCTGGGAGATATAAATAAAAGGTGCATGGCAAGTGAAACTACAATAGCACAGGCCTCAGGGAGGAGACTTTGATGCTATCATTTAGAGATTGGAACTGGTTCCATTTAATTTTCCTAAACAAAATATATTAACAGGTGCCACCCCACATTTTTACTCCAGTAATTTCATTCTTCTTTAACACACAGTGAGAATGGTAGGGGGCAGGGAGAAACCCCTCAATGACTAAATAGAAAGAAATTAATAGCCTTTTGGGTCAGAGAATTATAATTCTGAAAGCAGATTTTCCTTAGCCAGATGATGAGCTGCAGTTAAAGAGAAGATTGAAATAATGTGAAGATAATTTCATAAGTGCCCCTTTTCAGGACCCTCTGGTTTAAAGGGGCAATCTCAACATGATGTTATGCAAAATCACTTTGCAGTGGTAGTGATAAAAATTGGTTTTGGTACCGCCTCTAATCTAAGTTTGGATAACCTTGGGAACAGTAACTTCACTTCTGTGGTGCCTCAGTTTCCTCATCCTGTAAAATGGGGATGAAAACAAAACATCTGGCCCAACTCAGAGGGCTGTTGGGAGGATCAGATGGCAAATATATAGGAAAAATATGTCTCATGAACTGAACATCTCTATACCAATATAAGGTATGAGAATGATACATCAAGTTCTTGCTTAAGAATGTACAATATAAAGTCCAAACTCCTCAGAAGACTTTTTGATGCAGCTAGTAAGCTGACCCCACCTAATCTCTCTAGAATTATCACTAATTATGCCTTTATTAGACCTCTCTGCTCCATTTCTGTGGTTTTCTTACTCTCCTGGAGATACTCTTTTTCCTGCTTCTGTTACTTTACTTACGCTCTTCTTCTTGCTTAGGTTGCCCTTTCCATGTAACTAAAGCAACTTGGAAATGCACCTAGCTTAAGAAGTGCCCCCTCCAAGAAGACTTTCTACACCTTCATCACTACTCAAAATATGATCCTCACACCCGACTATTAGAAATGCAGATTTTCAGGCCTTACCCAGACTTACTGAATCAGCTTCTGCATTTTAACAAATTCCCCAGATGATTTCTTTGCACAGAGTTTGAGAAGTGCTTTCCATCCCACATTGGCTTCTCTCTTCTCTGGACTTTTAGGGCATTTAGCAGTGTCTGTCTTGTTACTGAAAACTATTGTCATGCGCGTCCATGTGAAGAGACCACCAAACAGACTTTGTGTGAGCAACATGGCTGTTTATTTCACCTGGGTGCAGGCGGGCTGAGTCCAAAAAAGGAGTCAGCGAAGAGAGATAAGGTTGGGGCCGTTTTATAGGATTTGGGTAGGTAAAGGAAAATTACAGTCAAAGGGGGATTGTTCTCTGGTGGGCAGGAGTGGGAGTCACAAGGTGCTCAGTGGGGGAGCTTTTTGAGCCAGGATGAGCCAGGAAAAGGAATTTCACAAGATAATGTCATCGCTTAAGGCAAGGACCGGCCATTTTCACTTCTTTTGTGGTAGAATGTCATCAGTTAAGGTGGGGCAGGGCATTTGCACTTCTTTTGTGATTCTTCAGTTACTTCAGGCCATCTGGGTGTATACATGCAAGTCACAGGGGATGCCATGGCTTGGCTTGGACTCAGAGGCCTGACAACTATTGTTTTCAACTTTGAGATTGTAGGCACTTGGGAGGCAGCTATATATTTACTGGTTTTGTGTTTAAGAAATTTTTTTACCTGCTTTCAATACCACAGAGGTTTATTATGGGTACAAAGCCACTGTGGGTAGAAAAAAATGAGTAAGATGTAGTGCCTACCCTGCAGGGACTCAAGGTCTAGGAAATGGAGAAATGGCTTTCTTGCTTATTTCATTGCTTTCTTCCTTCCATCTATCCTTCAATATTTTATAAACATTACTCTATTTCAGACACAGCACTAGTTGTTGGGAATTTGAGGATAGCTGAGACAAAGCCTCTTATTTTGGGTCTAGTAAAAATAAATATGACCATAAGCAAGTAAATTTACATTTGTTAATGCTGTAATAGTATTGCCTTGGGAGTGCAGTTGAGAGATTAATTTGGGAAGTGAAGAGTGTTGGAACCGAACTCTCGATTCCCTCCTGGGCAGGGGTCGTCGCGAAGGATCACCGACACGAAGTTCACAGCAGAGAGTTATTTATTACTAGCGCGCTAGGGTCCTAAGCTCTAAGTTGGTCCTGGGACCCCGACTGCTTGTTACAGGCTGTTTA
>NW_012116532.1:14918-15299 GCF_000951035.1 Colobus angolensis palliatus | reverse complement strand
TAGATAAGTCAGGCAGTAGAAACAAACAAACAAAAAAGGCATCTACATAGGAGGAGACAAAGTCAAACTATCTCTGTTTACAGTAATATGAATGTATACCTACAACATCCTGTACTCTCTTCCCAAAAGCTACTAGATCTGAAGCACAACTTCAGCAGAGATTCAGGAATACAGCTAACCAAGGAGGTGAAAGATCTCTACAATTAGAATTATGAAAGATTGATCAAAGAAATCAGAGATGACACAAACAAATGAGAAACAATCCATGATTATAACTAAAAAGAATCAGTATTTTTGTTGTTGTTGTTGTTGAGACGGAGTCTCACTCTGTCGCCCAGGCTGGAGTGCAGTGGTCCGATCTCAGCTCACTGCAAGCTCTGC
>NW_012116532.1:8955-10862 GCF_000951035.1 Colobus angolensis palliatus | reverse complement strand
CAAGCAGAATATTTTGAAAATCAAGAATATTTTACGTAGTTTTACTTTGAAATGAATACCAAATAATTAATTTTATGAGGTATTTTTATTACATTTAGCGTTCAACTCCTTAAAATAACTTGATTACTACTCTGTTTTTATAACATATTAATGTACTCGACATCTTAATACACTGCTGTACAGAAACAGATATAAATGTGTGTGTATGCAATTACTCTTCAACCAGTGTTGCAGATTTCAACTTTAATGTTTCGATGCTTTAGTTTCACCTAATAAGCAAAATTTCTCCTTTAATAATTGGGAACTGTGAAGTAAAAATATGAATTTTTAAAAAGGACAAAGTGTTCTCCCGAGGAGACTTGGAGAGTCTGAAAAAATACCGAAGTGTAATTTAGTCTATTTTTATTATGTCTCCAGAGAGCTTAGATACTCTGCAGTTTGCACCCTAAAAAAGTTTATGTCCAAAGTAATAACCCTCATCAACTTTTCATCTATATTACTATTTCTACATTTGTAAAGTTAAAAATAAGTCTAAAGCAAATAATCTAAACCTTTTGCTACTATTACCATGTTGTAAATAATTGGCATAAGAAACTTTTAGAGGAAGATCTGTGCCAGTTTAGTAAAAGGAAGAAAATGTCAAGGTATGATATAACTTAGGTTAAGCCTAAGAGAAATGTAATAGTTCAAGATCTTTCCCCTGGGCACAAATTTTGCAGCCCAACCACCAGTACTGAGAGATATCAACTCTATTCTTGCTCTGTCCTCAACTTGCTGTAAGAATCTGAGTAAAATATTTATTTGCCTGAAATTCTTTATTTGTAAAAGTGAGAACTTATTAAACTCACTGGAATTTATACTGTTAATTTAAATTCCTTAGAAGTTACTACTGGAATATATGAGATATACTGTAATTTTACATAGAATAAGCAAATATTTTGTAGTCGGGTTACACATTTAAAGCATTGTCAAGATGTTATAGCATTCTAAAGTCAAAAAATCAATTTAGGCAAAAATATAGTAGGTTGTATTTATTTGTTTATACCTCCACTCTACCCATTATTTTTATCTTTACTATTTCCTAACCATTCATTTTTCCTTGTTAATCTCATATTACCCTATGTTTCAATAAAACTCTACTGCATTTACAAAAACAGATCATGGCTGTATTTGGCCTTGAGACTGTATTTTTTCAACTACTATTCTAGGTGATTAAGGAAGAAATTAGTATAGCATTAAGCTCCATGAAAATGAAAACATTACTTTGATATTTTTATTTGTTATACCTCTCATTTAATCACTTAAGCAATGGTATTAGTTTTGCAGGCAACTAGAATTTAATGGCAGGTTAAAATATACTAATGAAAGGTGAACATTCAATGAGTTATGATAAATGCTTTGCAGGTTCTAAACATGTAAGCACAAAGTATAAAAAGTGTATGGAGACACTATGGAGCGATAATGCTGAAAAAATAAATGGAATAATTTGATGCAAGAAGCAAATCATTTATACGTAGAACATTTGTGATTATGATTTTACATAATTCAATTGCATTTTATGTTCTATTAGGCTGGTTATTGTTGGGAAATAAAAATCATAAAGTAAACTATAAATGACAAAATGACTGGAATCATAAGACCTGGATCCGTTTTTTTAATTATAAAAAGTCTGTGGGTTATTACATCATTAAAAATAACAAAAGGTAGCAGCCTTAACTTGTAGAATCTAAAAGAAAACCATATGTAATAAAGTCTATTCTGTATTATTATTTTAATTGCAAAAAATAATGTAGTACCCATAATATTAATCTGAAAGCATGTTTCAAATTACCAAAAATATAATATATTGGCTTTTATTATGATGATTTATTTACATATGTTTTATTATATAAAACTTTGTAGGAATT
>NW_012116532.1:0-849 GCF_000951035.1 Colobus angolensis palliatus | reverse complement strand
CCATAAATAATTATTCTTCCTATTTTTTTTTGTTTTTTGTTGTTTGTGTTGGCTTTTGAATAAAACGTAGAAAAAATATTTAAGATTCAAAGTCCAAACAATGTGGACATATTACCTTTAGACTCACATTTCAAGCACCTCCTTTCAAACTCCTCAATTCAGGTCAAATGTAATTTACCATATTCAATTTATACATGCAGACTATGAATATTCAGTAAGGACCTTGAACAGATTATAAGAGGCAAGAAGAACAGAGACCTAAAAACTACTATGCTAATAGGTTTTGTGAATTTTTAAAGATGTGTTTGTGTTTAGAGAAAAACAAATAAAAAGGTTATAATGACTACATTGAAAAAGGTGTCAAACTGAATACTAAGTAGAAACAGCATTTTCTATACTCTTTAGATTACCCAGAGACCTGACTTTCTTGGATTACTTATGGGAGATACATTGAAGAAAACTTATGCTTTAGAGGAAGTTCTAGAAGCTTTTCTTTTTAAAGTTCTATGAAGTAGTCTCATCTCCTAGAACTATTTTGTATTCTTAATAGGTTTTCCTAACTCCATACCAACCTAGAGAAGTTGACTGAATGTACGTGTCACTACAAAATTCATATATTAAAGCCCTAATCCCCAAAGTGCTAGTATTTGGAGGTGAAACTTTGAGAGGTATTTTATCATAAAAGTGAAGCTTTCATAAATGGAATTAGTTCACTTACAAGAAGAGACACAAGAGAGATGATGTCTCTCTGTCGTGTGGGGACATAACACTGAAAAGGAGTCTTGACAAAAATTGAATTGGCTGTCACCTTGATCTTGTACCTCCCATTCTCCATATTGTAAGGTATAG
>NW_012116531.1:14690-14890 GCF_000951035.1 Colobus angolensis palliatus | reverse complement strand
GCCACCTTTTCCCCCAGTTCAAAGCCTCCTTCACATCCTCCCCTTGTATCTCCCCACCTTAACCCACAAGTACAGGAAACCTCTGCTCCCTTGACTATTTCTGGGCTACAGCCACACCTCATTGCCACCTTTTCCCCCAGTTCAAAGCCTCCTTCACATCCTCCCCTTGTATCTCCCCACCTTAACCCACAAGTACAGGA
>NW_012116531.1:8025-9750 GCF_000951035.1 Colobus angolensis palliatus | reverse complement strand
CAACTTGGACTGCGCCGCAAAAAACTTGTCATCCCTACTATCTTCTGTCTAGTCATAATCCTATTCACCATTCTCAACTACTCATAAATGCCCTGCTTTTGTTCACACTGCCGGTTTACACTGTTTCTCCAAGCCATCACAGCTGATATCTCCTGGTGCTATCCTAAACCGCCACTCTAAATTCCCTCTTAAAGCAAATAAATAATCTTTGCTGGCAGGGCTATGCTGAACCTCCTTAGACACTCTAATTAGATGTCCTGGGTCCTTCCAATTCTTAGTCCTTTAATACCTGTTTTTCTCCTTATTTTATTCCATTTAGTTTTTCAATTCATACAAAACCATATCCAGGCCATCACCAATAATTCTGTAAGACAAACGTTTCTTCTAACAACCCCACAATATCACCCCTTATCACAAAATCTTCCTTCAGCTTCATCTTTCCCACTATAGGTTCCCACACTGCCCCAATCTCCCTTGAAGTAGCCCTGAGAAACATGGCCCATTATCTCTGCATACCACCACCACCCCAAAAATTTTTGCCACCCCCAATACTTCAACACAATTTTGTTTTATTTTTCTTATTAATATAAGAAGACAGGAATGTCAGGCCTCTGAGCCCAAGCTAAGCCATCATATCTCCTTGTGACCTGCACATATACATCCAGATGGCCTGCAGTAACTGAAGAATCACAAAAGAAGTGAAATTTAAATGGCCTGTTCCTGACTTATCTGATGACATTCCACCACAAAAGAAGTGAAAATGGCCCGGTCCTTGCCTTAACTGATGACAGTACCTTGTGAAATTCCTTCTCCTGGCTCATCCTGGCTCAAAAAGCTCCCCAACTGAGCACCTTGTGACCCCCACTCCTGCCCACCAGAGGACAACCCCCTTTGACTGTAATTTTCCTTTACCTATCCAAATCCTATAAAACGGTCCCACCCCATCTCCCTTCGCTGACTCTCTTTTCGGACTCAGCCTGCCTGCACCCAGGTGATTAAAAAGCTTTATTGCTCACACAAAGCCTGTTTGGTGGTCTCTTCACAGGGATGCGTGTGAAAGAGATAAGCAGCACTCGCCAGGCCAGTTCCTCGGTTTGGAGGAATAGTTGTTTTGTTTGTTTGTTTTTTCCCCCATAATTATCAGGGTTTTTTTGTTTTTGTTTTTTTGAGACAGGGGCTTTCTCTGTCACCTAGGCCGGAGTGCAGTGGTGCCATCACGGCTCATTGCAGCCTTGACCTCCAGGCTCAGGTGATCCTCCCACCTCAGCCTCCCAAATAGCTGGGACTACAGGCATGCACTACCACACCTATATACTTTTTGTATTTTTTCTAGAGACAGAGTGTTCCCGTGTTGCCCAGGCTGGTCTTGAACTCCTGAGCTCAAGTGATCCTCCCACCTAGGCCTCTAAAAGTGCTGGGATTACAGGTGAGAGCCACTCTGCCCCTGGAGGAATAGTTTTTAAGAATTAAACTCTAAGCACAGCTGAAATCCTGTCTCTGAAAAACCCTTTAGAACAAATTTTATATTATCTTCAAATGTTACTGATATGGTTTGGCTTTGTGCCCCCACCCAAATCTCATCTCAAGTTGTAATCCCACCTGGTGGAGGTAATTGGATCATGGGGCGGTTTCCCCCATGCTGTTCTCGTGATAGTCAGTGAGTTCTCACGAGATCTGATGATTTAAAAGTGGCAATTTCCCCTGCTTTCCGTCTCTCTCTCTCTC
>NW_012116531.1:0-1104 GCF_000951035.1 Colobus angolensis palliatus | reverse complement strand
TTTTTTTCTTTTGAGACGAAGTCTTGCTCTGTCACCAGGCTGAAGTGCAGTGACACAATCTCGGCTCACTGCAACCTCCGCCTCCCAGGTTTAAGCGATTCTCCTGCCTCAGCCTCCCGAATAGTTGGGATTACAGGCATTCGCTACCATGCCCAGCTAATTTTTGTATTTTTAGTACAGACGGGTTTCACCATGTTGGCCAGGATGGTCTCCATCTCTTGACCTTGTGATCTGCCCACCCAAAGTGCTGGGATTACAGGGGTGAGGCACTGTGTCCGGCAAAAAACATTCTTCCATACAAAAAAAGGTAGAAAAACTCATAGGAGGCATTACTGATTTTTCTAGGCTGTTGTAGCAGGACAAAATTCCTCAGACACCAGGTTAAAGAAGGAAGGAGCTTTATTCAGCAGACTTGCGTCTCAAAAGCCGAGCTCCCTGAATGAGCAATTCCTGTCCCTTTTAAGGGCTTACAACTCTAAGGGGGTCTACGTGAGAGGGTCGTGATCAATTGAGCAAGCCGGGGGTACCTGACTGGGGGCTGCACGCACTGGTAATCAGAACGGAACACAACAGGACGGGGATTTTCACAGTACTTTTCCATACAATGTCTGGAATCTATAGATAACATAACCGGTTAGGTCAGGGGTCGATCTTTAACTACCAGGTCCAGGGCGCAATGCCAGGCTGGCTGCTTGTGGATTTCATTTCTGCCTTTTAGTTTTTACTTCTTTCTTTGGAGGTAGAAACTGGGCATAAGACAATATGAGGGGTGGTTTCCTCCCTTACTATAACTAAAAATTTATATAATTTTCTTCTTTAGAATTCCATGAAAGAAAAAAATCTCATTTTCCCAGGGAGAAACTGAACCATTCTGACCTCTGGTTATGGCTGTCATCCAAACAGTTTATATAACCTATCTGGGAAATTGGAGATTGTTCATCTCTAACTCTGCAGTTACGAAAGGACCATGTCTCATGGAATTATTCACGCTCAGATCTTCCACATGGCTGAAAACCATTTTTGAGATATGGTAATGTCAAGATAGCCCCTTATTCTGTCAAATCTTTAAAAAAAATTTTTTTAATTTAAATTTATTTATTTATT
>NW_012116530.1:5806-6102 GCF_000951035.1 Colobus angolensis palliatus | reverse complement strand
AAGAATTTCTCTCTAGTCTATTCCCCTTTTTGAAGACAGCCAGTGTTAATAGGTCCTTCTGCATCTTTCCAGAGATATCTGATGCATATATAAGTTTTTTTTATAAATACAAAAATATGTTTTTGTATTTTCCCTCTCTTTTCACCCAAATGATGTCATGTACATTGTTTTGTATCCTGCTTTTTCCCACTAACAACAGCTCTTGAAGACCGTTCCATTTAAGTAGTTTTCTTTTTCTTTTTAATGGTTGAAATGGTCTGGCTCTGTGTCCTTACCCAAATCTTATCTAGAATTGT
>NW_012116530.1:2650-3882 GCF_000951035.1 Colobus angolensis palliatus | reverse complement strand
TTCAACCTTGATGAACCTGATGATTATGTGTCTTGGGGTTGCTCTTCTTGAGGAGTATCTTTGTGGTGTTCTCTGTAGTTCCTGAATTTGAATGTTGGCCTGTTGTGCCAGTTTGGAGGTAAAGCAGTGTTTAGAGGGAAATTTATAACACTAAATGCCCACAGGAGAAAACGGGAAAGATCTAAAATCAACATCCTAGCATCACAGTAAAAAGAACTAGAGAAGCAAGAACAAACAAATTCAAAAGTTAGAAGACAAGAAATAACTAAGATCAGAGCAGAACCGAAGGAGATAGAAACACGCAAAACTTTTCAAAAAAATCAATGAATCCAGGAGCTGGTTTTTTGAAAAGATCAGCTAAATACACAGACCACTAGCCAGATTAATGAAGAAGAAAAGAGAGAATAATCAAATAGACACATAAAAAATGATAAAGGGGATATCACCACTGATCCCACAGAAATACAAACTACCATCAGAGAATATTATAACCACCTCTACGCAAGTGAACTAGAAAATCTAGAAGAAATGGATGAATTCCTGGACACAAACACCCTCCCAAGACTAAGCCAGGAAGAAGTCGAATCTCTGTATAGACCAACAACAGGTTCTGAAATTGAGGCAATAATTAATATCCTATCAACCAGAAAAAGTCCAGGACCAGACGGATTCACAGCTGAATTCTACCAGAGGTACATGGAGGAGTTGGTACCATTCCTTCTGAAACTATTCCAATCAATAGAAAAAGAGGGAATCCTCCCTAACTCATTTTATGAGGCCAGCATCATCCTGATACCAAATCCTGGCACAGACACAACAAAAAAAGAGAATTTTCGACCAACATCCCTGATGAACATCGATGCAAAAATCCTCAATAAAATACTGGCAAACGGAAGCCAGCAGCACATCAAAAAGCTTATCCACCATGATCAAGTGGGCTTTATCCCTGGGATGCAAGGCTGGTTCAACATATGCAAATCAATTAATGTAATCCACCATATAAACAGAACCAAAGACAAAAACCACATGATTATCTCAATAGATGCAGAAAAGGCCTTCGACAAAATTCAACATCCCTTCATGCTAAAAATTCTCAATAAGTTCGGTATTGATGGGATGTATCTCAAAATAATAAGGTCTATTTATGACAAACCTACGACCAGTATCATAATAAATGGGCAAAAACTGGAAGCATTCCCATTGAAAACTGGCACAAGACAGGGATGCCCTCT
>NW_012116530.1:0-392 GCF_000951035.1 Colobus angolensis palliatus | reverse complement strand
TAGTTGGACTTCATTATTATGTAGGTTTTTCTCATGAGATAACATGATGAACTTTGGCAGCTCCAGGCATATGAGATCCTTTGGTATCACAGAACAAGAGAGAAAAAAGTGTCCTTTCTCTCCATTGTTTGTATCATCCCCTAGAAGTACTCTGCCTACTTGAGTCATATGACTAACCCTGGATCCATCACTTTATCTAAGGAATTGGGAACTTTTGATTGACTGGCCTTGGTTTGGTGAAGGAGTCAGGGCCAGATGACTGATAGCAACATCAGATTTCTATGAAGGAAGAGGTTATTCTCAGTTGGCAAAAGTATTGGACAGATGGGAAAGGAACTGATAGCAACTCACCTACAGAAAATCAAATTGTAGTCAGAATGTTGCTTGGTGAG
>NW_012116529.1:8122-9413 GCF_000951035.1 Colobus angolensis palliatus | reverse complement strand
CAGGATGGTCTCGATCTCCTGACCTCGTGATCCACCCGTCTCGGCCTCCCAAAGTGCTGGGATTACAGGCTTGAGCCACCGCGCCCGGCCTGGTCTAGAATTCTTAATACTTCAGAACAGTTTTTTGTTTTTTTTGAGACAGAGTCTTGCTCCGTTGCCCAGGCTGGAGTACACTGGCACGATCACTGCAGCTTTGAACTCTTAGGCCCAAGCCATCCCCTTGCCTCAGCACCTAGATAACTAGGACTACAGGCACATGCTATCATGCCAGGCTAATTTTATTTATTTATTTAGTTAGTTAAGCAGAGTTTTGCTCTTGTTGCCCAGGCTGGAGTGCAATGGCACGATCTTGGCTCACCACAACCTCTGCCTCCTGGGTTCAAGTGATTCTTCTGCCTCAGCCTCCTGAGTAGCTGGGATTACAAGCATGCACCACCATGCCTGGCTAATTTTGTATTTTTAGTGGAGATGGGGTTTCTCCATGTTGGTCAGGCTGGTCTCGAACTCCTGACCTCAGGTGATCTGGCTGCCTCATGCCTCCCAAACTGCAGGGATTACAGGCGTGACCCACCACACCCTGCCTTATTTATTTATTTATTTGAGATGGAGTTTCTCTCTTGTTGCCCAGGTTGGAGTGCAGTGGGCAACTGCCCAGGCGAGAGTGGGAGTGCGATCTCAGGTCATCGCAACCTCCACTTCCTGGATTCAAGTGATTCCTCTGCCTCAGCCTCCTGAGTAGCTGGGATTACAGGCATGTGCTACCACGCCCAGCTAATTTTTGCATTTTTAGTAGAGATGGAGTTTCATATTGGCCAAACTGGTCTCCAACGCCTGACCTCAGGTGATCCGCCAGCCTTGGCCTCTCAAAGTGCTGGGATTACAGGCGTGAGCTACCACTCCCGGCCAGCTAATTTTATTTTTTCACTTTGTCTTAGAGACAGTGTCTCACTGTGCTGCCCAGGCTGGTCTCAAACTTCTGGGCTCAAGGACTCCTCCCACCTTGGCCTCCCTAAGTGCTGGGATTACAGGGATGAGACACTGTGCCCAGCCTAGAACAATTTAAACTAACTTTCGGCTGGGTGTGGCGGCTCACGCCTGTAATCCCAACATTTTGGGAGGTCGAGGTGGGCAGATGACCTGAGGTCAGGAGTTCACCAACATGGTGAAACCCCATCTCTACTAAAATACAAAAATTAGGCCGGGCGTGGTGGCTCACGCCTGTAATCCCAGCACTTTGGGAGGCCGAGGCAGGTGGATAACGAGGTCAGGAGTTTAAGACCAGCCTGGCCAA
>NW_012116529.1:3812-5257 GCF_000951035.1 Colobus angolensis palliatus | reverse complement strand
TTTTTTTTTTTTTTTTTTTGTATTTTTTAGTGGAGACGGGGTTTCACCGTGTAGGCCAGGATGATCTCGATCTCCTGACCTCGTGATCCACCCATCTCGGCCTCCCAAAGTGCTGGGATTACAGGCTTGAGCCACCGCGCCCAGCCATTGCTCATTTTTCATAAAGGTGATTAAAAGAAAAAAACTTGGCGTGTTTTTTTTTTTTTGAGATGGAGTCTCCCTCTGTTGCACAGGCTGGAGTGCAGTGGCATGTTCTTGGCTCACTGCAACCTCTGCCTCCTGGGTTTAAGCGATTCTCCTGCCACAGCCTCCTGAGTAGCTGGGATTACAGGCGCGTGCCACCATACACAGCTAATTTTTTGTATTTTTAGTAGAGACAGCATTTCACCATGTTAGCCAGGATGGTCTCGATCTCCTGACCTCGTGATCCACCCTCCTTGGCCTCCCAAAGTGCTGGGATTACAGGTGTGAGCCACCATGCTCGGCTGATTCTTCAGTCTTTCTTATGAATACATTTTCTGCATTGAAATCATTTTGTGTCTTTCAGTGGCACCAGCCTGTCAGCTTCTGGCGTCTTGGGCTGCAAAACCCTTGGGAGGAGTGGTCTCTCAGTTGTCGATCAGCATTTATCACATAAGTCATCTTGTATGTTGTCCACCAAGAACTTCGAATAAATTTTCTGATTGAAAAAGTACAAAAAAAAAAAAGTACAGTACCTTGAACATTCAGTAGGTGATGCTACTCTTTTTCGGTAGTTTCATACTAGTTTGGAGCCTTTGGCCAATTTCTGCCATAAAAGCAGACGTGAACATGGAATTTGGCTCCAATTTCTTTTCCTCAGTCCCTCAGTTGTATAGAGACAGGCTCAGGTGGTGTTTAGAAGTTTTTAAGAGTACACTTGAAAGATCATTAGTCTATTTTTGTTGTAGTTAAGGTAGAAGGTGGCCTAGCTATTATTAGTGGGGTTTGGTCTATGCAAGACAATAAAGTTTAAAATGAATTTGGAATTTTTTTTTTGTTATTTTGAGATAGGGTCTCACTCTGTCACCCAGCCTAGAGTACAGTGGCACAATCATGGCTCACTGCAGGCTAAAACTCCTGGACTTGAGTGATCCTTCTGCCCCAGCCTCCTGAGTATCAGGGGCTACAGGCATGTGCCACCATGCTGGGCTAATTTTTTCTTTTTTATGGAGATGGGGGTCTCACCATGTCGACCCAGCTGGTTTCAAACTCCTGGCTTCAAGCAATCCTCTCACCTTGGCTTCGCAAAGTGCTGGGATTACAGGTGTGAGCCACTGTACCTGGCCTGGAAGAAAATTTTAACTAAATAACAGGTGTTTTGAAAGTGCAGTATTGGCCGGGCGCGGTGGCTCAAGCCTGTAATCCCAGCACTTTGGGAGGCCGAGACGGGTGGATCACGAGGTCAGGAGATCGAGACCATCCTG
>NW_012116529.1:0-1142 GCF_000951035.1 Colobus angolensis palliatus | reverse complement strand
CAGCGTGGGCGACAGAGCAAGACTCCCTCTCAAAAAAAGAAAAAAGAAAAAAAAAAAATTTGCCGGGCATGATGGAACGCGCCTGTAAATCCCAGCTACTAGGGAGGCTGAGGCAGGGGAATCCTTGAACCTGGGAGGTGGAGGTTGCAGTGAGCCGAGATAGTGCCACTGCACTACTCCAGCCTGGCGACAGAGCAAGACTCCGTCTCAAAAAAAAAAAAAAAAAGAAAACAGTACATTGCATGTGGTAAATTTATGTTTGGTGAAACTTTTGTTTCCGTTGTACATACAGATGTATTAGGGTATGCGAGAAAGCATGTCACCACCACTCTTCAGGAGTCTAGGTGTCTCATCAGGAATTGTTTTAAAACACCATGAAAAGAGGCGGTTTTGGGGATTCCTCAGAACCTGATTTTGGCATTGAGAGCCTTCTTGTGGTAGTAGATTTTCCATGAACTTGATATTTTCCCTATTGAAATTGTATTTCGCTTTATGTAGTTTAACATCTCCAAAGTCCATTCTCTTTCAGGCTTTCATTCTGTCTCCTGTGTTTCCTCTTCGTCACTGGAGAGGGAAGGGTGCAGATTTGCTTTCTTGAGGGTGTTTCACCTTCTCCCAGAGGCACGAGGGCAGATTGGGAGGTAACTAGACAGGGAGAGCAGTCGTCCCCAAGTGTCTTGAGGTGGGTGGGTCTGGAGCTTTCTTTGTAGAACTCTGTTCACTGCGCTGGAGAAGTGATCGTTCAGCCGACCCACACCCGCCCTCCCCACAGACACCGGGGCCGAAGTTCCCAAAGAGCTTCCGCGTGACGACCCCGCGGGGGTGACATTCTAACCGGCGTTTCAGAGGCAACCCTGAGTTGCTTGAGGTCGCCCAGCTCAGCTGGCGCGAGGTCAGCGGTGAGCGCGTCGTGAGTCAGCCTTGGGTGCGGCCCGCCCGGCTCTGCCGCCGGTGAGTTGGCCACGACCCCTCAGCCTGAGGAGGGCGCTGGGACTCGGCGGGGAGGGAGTCAGCCGGTGCCCGCGTGGGAAACCAGCACGCCCAGCGAGGTGTCGCGTGGGAGCGCGCCGGAGAGGGGCGGTGCTTCCGGGGCGGTACCGACAGGCCCCGCCCCCTCAACTCAGGGGCCCGCCTTCTACGCC
>NW_012116528.1:11930-13631 GCF_000951035.1 Colobus angolensis palliatus | reverse complement strand
GGAGGCAGAGATTGCAGTAAGCCAAGATCGCTCCATTGTACTCCAGACTGGGCAACAGGAGCGAAACTCCATCTCAAAAATAAATAAATATAAATATAATTTTAAAATAAATAAAAATAAGATGATGGTGGGGGGCAAGGGGAGGCAGAGCATTAGGACAAATACCTAATGCATGTGGGGCTTAAAACCTAGAAGATGGGTTGGTGGGTGCAGCAAACCACCATGGCACATGTATATCTATGTAACAAACCTGCACATTCTGCACGTATATCCCAGAACTTAAAGTAAAAATCAAAAAGCTTAAAAAAAAAAAATTAGATGAGAGGGTGAGAAGGATGTCAAAGTTACTCATAATCCTACCGCCCAGCACTAACTAGGTTAAAACCAGTTAAAATTTTGAGAATTTTCCTGTGTACACTTATAGATTATAATGTAGGCATACAAATGGGTATACATAATAGTAAGCCCATTGCAGGAAAATATACAAAATAATGTTTTGACACTGTTGTTCACTCAACAGTATGAGTATTTATCCATGCCAATATGTAAAGTTTTACAACATCATGTTAATGGCCACAGAATATTTCCATAACATGTGTATATCACAGTTAACCACACTGATTAGGTAGGACATTTAGGCTGCTTTTCATTTTTTACTGTTATAAACAGTGCTGCAACCAACAGGTTTGTTGCTATATCATTGAACACATCCTTACTTATTTTGTTACAGTGCATTCTTAGGAGTGAAGTTGTGGGTCAAACAGAATGAATTGGTTGGTTGGTTGGCTGGTCTTGAGACAGGGTATCACTGTGACCCAGGCTGGAGTGCAGTGGTGTGATCTCAGCTTGCTGCAGCCTCGACCTCCCTGGCTCAAGAGATCCTCCCACCTCAGCCTCTAGAGTAGCTTGGGACTATAGGTGCACACCACCACACCCACCTAGTTTTTGTATTTTTTGTAGAGACGGGGTTTTGCCATATTACCCAGGCTGGTCTCAAACATCTGGGCTTAAGTTATCCTTCCACCTCAGTCTCCTGAGTAGCTGGGACCAAAGGTGCAGGCCACCATGCCCAGCTAACTTTTGGTATTTTTGTAGCGTTGGTGGTCTCACCATTTTGTCCAGGCTGGTCCTGAACTCCTGGGCTCAAGCAGTCTGTCCACCTTGGCCTCCCAAAGTTCTGGGATTACAGGTGTGAGCCACCACACCTGGCCCACTATCCCTATTTTTTTTAGCATTCATGGTAAATGCCGCAGTCTAGACAAACAAATTAGGACTTGAAAGAGGACTAGAGTTATTTCCTAATAGGAGGATAAAATTCTCTTTTCTGTGATTCCTCCTGGTTGCTCAAGAGATTATCTTCTAGATACACACAAACCAACAACACATGTGTGCTCTTGCACACACTTTAAAAAAAGCATCTTGATCAAATAAGAGTTTGTTAAATTTGTCCTCAGCATGAAGTTAACAAGTTAGAAAACAAGTTAGAAAAAACCTGCTGTTCTGTCTCTCACAGACCTCAGCTAAGGAAAGACCGCCATTTTATGGACACCAATCCCAACAGCTACACTTTGTTATAAATTAGTCACATATAGTCACATATTCCTGTTTAGTTCTTATTGACTCCTCCTCTAATGTTTACTGTCTCACCATTTAGAGTGAATCCAAATCAGGGGCCCCAAACTTTCTCTGCTAAGGGCTAGA
>NW_012116528.1:6593-8025 GCF_000951035.1 Colobus angolensis palliatus | reverse complement strand
AGGAAGGAAGAAAGAAAGGGGAGTTGTTTTAAGTGTTCCCTTTAGGTAGGGAAGACAAGACAGGAATTTTGAGAGCCATGAAAGAAAGAGAGTGAAGAAATGGGTAGCAGAGGGGAAGAGGGATCCCAGGGAACATATCAGGGGAAGGATGGCCGGAAAGAAAATGGCTGAGCCGGCAATGCCTGAGGGATTCCAGCATCCACTTTAAAAAATAATAATTTCTTGTGGGAAATTTCAAGTACGTACAAAAGTAACCAGACTAGTATAAAGAACCTCAATGCACCCTTGGCAGCTTCAACAATTATTAACGCGCAGCCAATCTGGTTTCATCTAAAATGCCCCACTCATTCACCTTTCTCCCATGGATCATCTTGAAAGAAACTCCAGTGATATTGTTTGGCTCTGTGTCCCCACCCAAAGCTCACCTCAAATTGTAATCGCCATGTGTCAATGGGGGTCCTGGTGGGAGGGGATTGGATCACAGGGGTACTTTCCTTCAGGCTGTTCTCATGGTAGTGAGTGAGTTCTCGTGAGATCTGACGGTATTTATGAATGACAGCTTCCCCTGCTCTCTCTCTCACCTGCCGCCATGTAAGACGTGCCTGGCTTCCCCTTCACCTTCCACCATGATTGTTCAGTTTCCTGAGGCCTCCCCAGCCATGAGGAACTATGAGTCAATTAAACCTCTTTTGTTTATAAATTACCCAGTCTCAAATAGTATCTTGATAGCAGTGTGAGACTGGACTAATAAATCCAGGTAGCGCATTTTATCGGTGAACATTTCAGTATAGCATTAAACCTTAAGTAGTAGCCAGTTCTGGGCTGTGCTGTCTGCACTGGTGCCCCCTGCCCCCCATTTAGCCGATATCTGCACTAAATGCTTGTTCCTGCAGAAGCCAAGTGAGTGGTGCCTTGGGGGAGGGGGAAATGAAGAAGTGGCCAAGGTGTACACTGATGATGATTCCACACTCAGAGCTCTGAGCTGCTAGAACCCAAAGACACATCTAGAAAACAAGAGACAACGGGGAATAAGGCAACAGCAAGGTGGAACAGGTGAACATGAACCTGGTGAAAACCTGCTGGAAGATCAGGGCAGGGATGCTGCACTTCACAAAGGTGTGCAGTGTGGCCTCAGGAACTGGAGAGGCGTCGGGGCCTCTCTGCCTCATCTCTTCTCGGCAGCCTGGCATATGTGCTGTTCGTGTCTCTCTCTGCTAACTGGCTCTTACTGCCAGGCTGCAAGGAGAAATGTCACTGTCACTCAGAGGGCAGATCATCACAAGCCATCCTGTCAGGACATCACGTGAACATGGACACCAGAGGCTCCTAGACACTCGCAGGGCACATCTATTCAGGCTACTTGGGTTATACAGTTGAGAAAGTAAACGGACTTTGATCTGAGGAATGCAAGTCCTTTTAAATTATCAGGCCC
>NW_012116528.1:0-563 GCF_000951035.1 Colobus angolensis palliatus | reverse complement strand
CCTAAAATTGGTTGTGGTAATGGTGGCGTATATGCTGTGAATAGGCTTTAAAATATTGGAATGTACACTTCAAACGAGTGAATTGTATGGTATGTGAATTATATATCAATAAAGCTTTTAAAAATAATAATAAAAACCTTCAAGCCACTAGAAAGGAGAGTCAATGTGGTATGAAAACAAGACTCAACACACCAACCTCAGAGGGCTATGAAGTAAAGTCAAAGATCACTGACCCCCCCAAAAGGAAAGTTATTATCAAATGCTTGGGAAAGAACTACAGGAAAACTAAATCATGGTATTCTGGTATTTCATTTCCACTCAGGAGGATTCTGCCTCTCTGTCATTTTGCGTGTGTGTATGTGTGTGACAGGGTCTTGCTCTGTCACCCAGGCTGGAATGCAATGGTGCAATCTTCGCTCACTGCAGCCTCAACCTCCCAGGTTCAAATGATCCTCCCACCTCAGCCTCCCAAGTAGGCGGGCCTACAGGCACGCCCCACCACGCTTGCTAATTTTGTTTGTCTTTTGCAGAGAGGAGGCCTCACTGTGTTGCTCAAGCTGGTC
>NW_012116527.1:12278-12979 GCF_000951035.1 Colobus angolensis palliatus | reverse complement strand
AAAAAAAAAAAAAAAAAAAAAAAAAAATCAGGTGCGGTGGCTCACGCCTGTAATCCTAGCACTTTGGGAGGCTGAGGCAGGCGAATCACGAGGTCAAGAGATCAAGACCATCCTGGCTAACACAGCGAAACCCCGTCTCTACTAAAAATACAAAAAAATTAGCCAGGCGTGGTGGTGGGCGCCTGTAGTCCCAACTACTCGGGAGGCTGAGGCAGGAGAATGGCGTGAACCCGGCAGGTGGAGCTTGCGGTGAGCAAGATTGCACTCCAGCCTGGGCGACAGAGCAAGACTCTGTCTCAAAAGAAAAAAAAAAATTAGCTGGGCAGAGTGGTGCATGCCTATAGTCCCAGCTACTTGGGAAGCTGAGGCAAGAGGATCACTTGAGCCCAGGAGGCAGAAGTTGCAGTAAGTCAAGATTACACTATTGTTCTCCAGCCTGGGCAACAGAGCGAGACTCTATCTCAAAAAATAATAATAATGATAATTAACAAAAAATATTTATTTACTTATTTTTAGAGATAGATCTTGTTCTGTCTCCCAGGCTACCATGCAGTGGTAACATTGTAGTTCCCTGCAACCTTGAATTCTGGGTTCAAGCCATCCTCCTGCCTCAGCCTCCTGAGTAACTGGGACTGCAGACATGCACCACTACACCTGGCTAATTTTTTTATGTGTTTGTTTGAGACGGAGTCTTGCTGTCA
>NW_012116527.1:6590-6913 GCF_000951035.1 Colobus angolensis palliatus | reverse complement strand
TGCACACAGTCATAGGAAGGTCTTGCACACAGTCAGACTTCTAGATTTATCTGCCCATTTTTCCCTTCTCTCCTGAATTAAGAAAAGATTTGGAGTGACGGTTCTTACTGTATTATTTCTGAAATGTCTCTATGGCCAGGCGTGGTGGCTCACACCTGTAATCCCAGCACTTTGGGAGGCCGAGACGGGAGGATCATTTGCAACCAGGGGTTTGAGACCAGCCTGGCCAACAGAGCAAGACCCTGTCTCTAAAAATAAAATTTAATTTAATTTAAAGAAAAAGAGAGAAGTATCTCTGTTATACTTTTACTTGATTTGTGTTT
>NW_012116527.1:0-741 GCF_000951035.1 Colobus angolensis palliatus | reverse complement strand
GCAATCACCGCTCACCACAGCCTCGATCTCTCAGGCTCAAGCGATCCTCCCACCTCAGCCTCCCACATAGCTAGGACTCCAAGCGCATGCCACCACACCTGGTTAATTTTTTAAAAATTTTAGTAGGCCGGGTGCAGTGGCTCACGCCTGTAATCCCAGTGCTTTGGAAGGCCGAGGCAGGCGGATCACCTGAGATCAGGAGCTGAAGACCAGCCTGGCCAACGTGGCAAAACCCTGTCTCTACTAAAACTACAAAAATTAGCGAGGCATGGTGGCAGGCAACTGTAATCCCAGCTACTTGGGAGGCTGAGGCAGGGAGAATTGTTTGAACCCAAGAGGCGGAGGTTGCAGTGAGCCGAGATCGCGCCACTGCACTCCAGCCTGGGCAACAGAACGAGACTCCATCTCAAAAAAAAGAAAAAGAAAAAATTTGTAGATAAGGTCTTGCTGTGTTGCCCAGGCTGGTCTCAAACTCCTGGGCTCAAGCAATCCTCCCACCTCAGCCTCCCAAAGTGCTGGGATTGCAGGTGCGAGCCGCCTCACCCAGCCTTCGGCTGACTTTCTGAACGCTGCTGTTTACTCCTCACAGCCCCCTCCCCAACTAAAATACTCTGATTTTATTAGGTAAAATTAGGATTCTTATTTTTAAGTAAGTGTGGTAGCCATAGGACAAAGGGCATGGAGGCTTTTTCCTTCCCTTTTAAGTATAATTAATGATTTAATTTTTTTTTTTTTTTTTTT
>NW_012116526.1:14870-15985 GCF_000951035.1 Colobus angolensis palliatus | reverse complement strand
GGAGGGGGCTGGGGAGGGCGGCACCCCTCATTACCCTCCCTGGGCCCTGCGTCCCCTGGCGGGCCGCGGCCAGAGCAGGTGGCAGCACCAGCGCTGGAGGTGGAAGATCCCCGGGAGTGAGCATGGGAGTAGATCACCAGCTGCAGGGCAGGGGGCGCCGTGAGTGGCCTTGGCCGAGTTGTGGGAGGGGAGGTTATTCAGCAGATGGTAGTGAAAGGAGGCGCCTGGGCAGATTGGAGCAGAACCAAGACTCAAAGCCAGGACTGGGGTGCCTGTTCTTACAGTCACTGACCCCGACCTGTTCGAAGACTGGCAAGATTCCGTGAATATGGGGAGAAAGAGGCAATGATTCCTAGCAGAAGACACAAAATTCTCCAGTGTCATAAACTGGATAGTATATGCAGAGTATCTGGAAAACGCTTGCTGAGTTGTTCCCCAAGCAATGCAAATACCATTGTCCCTTCCCTCCAAGCCATGCCTTGTTTGTACCAGGAACTGCACAGAATTTGGGGTGTCGCCGAGTGAGAGAAAAAGGACCCAACAAGGCGCAACCGCTCAGTGCGAGAGGCGGGTATATTATCCTCGGCCAACATCTGAATGACTGTTGCAAACTGAATTTGCCGTGTGGGGTTTCCAACAACAGGCATGTTTTCCAGATACTTTGAAATCCTCTTTTAAAAAGTGTACAAGAGGCCAGGCACAGTGGCTCACGTCTGTAATCCCGGCACTTTGGGAGGCTGAGGCAGGCAGATCATGAGGTCAGGAGATGGTAGACCAGTTTGCCCTACATGGTGAAACCCTATCTCTACTAAAAATACACAAATTAGCTGGGCATGGTGGCACGTGCCTGTAATCCCAGCTACTGGAGGGGTTGAGGTAGAAGAATTGCTTGAACCTGGGAGGCAGAGGTTGCAGTGAGCTGAGATCACACCGCTGCACTCCAGCCTGGGTGACAGAGCAAGACTCTGTCTCAAAATAAATTAAAATAAAAACCTACACAGGGCTGGCTGTGGTGGCTCACACTACTCAGGAGGCTGAGGCAGGAGAATGGCTTGAACCAGACAGCTGGAAGCCTGGCAACAGAGTGAGACTCCATCTAAAAAAAAAAAAAAAAA
>NW_012116526.1:6334-7165 GCF_000951035.1 Colobus angolensis palliatus | reverse complement strand
CAGTGGCGCGATCTCGGCTCACTGCAAGCTCCGCCTCCCGGGTTCACGCCATTCTCCTGCCTTAGCCTCCTGAGTAGCTGGGACTACAGGTGCCCGCCACCACGCCCAGATAATTTTTTGTATTTTTAGTAGAGATGGGGTTTCACCGAGTTAGCCAGGATGGTCTCGATCTTCTGATCTTGTGATCTGCCTGCCTTGGCCTCCCAAAGTGCTGGGATTACAGGCGTGAGCCACCGTTCCTGGCCTATTTAGTTTTTTATTTCTTTCATCAGTTTTGTGGTTTTCCTTATATCTATCTTGTACATATTTTGCTATACTTATATCAAAGTATTTCTTTTGAGTGCTAGTGTAAATGGTATTGTATTCTTAATTTCAAATTCACTTGCTCATTGCTGGTATAAAGGAAAGCTATTGACTTTTGTATGTTAACCTTGTATCTGGCAACCTTTCTATAATTGCTTCTTAGTTCCAGAACTTTCTTTTGGACAATTCTTTCAGATTTTCTATGTAGAAAATGCTATGTGATATGAATGTTTGGATTCTCTCAAAATTTATATGTTAAAAACTGATCCCCATTACAATAGTATTAAGAGGTGGGGCTTTTGGGAGGTGATTAGATCATGAGGGCTCCACTCTCATACATGGGATCAGTGCTCTTATAAAAGAGGCCAGAGGGAGCATGCTTGCCCCTTCCACCATCTATGAGAAATGAGCCCTCACCAGATACCAAATCGCTGGCACCTTGATCTTGGACTTCTCAGGCTCTAGATCTGTGAGCAATGCATTTCTATTGTTTATAAATTACTTAGTTTAAGTTATTTTTTATTTTTA
>NW_012116526.1:0-377 GCF_000951035.1 Colobus angolensis palliatus | reverse complement strand
ATGTGTGCATGTGGGCGTGTGCATGGGCGTGAGGGTATGTGTGCATGTGGGCGTGTGCATGGGCGTGAGTGTATGTGTGCATGTGGGTGTCTGCATGGGCGTGAGTGTTTGTGTGCGTGTGGGTGTCTGCATGGGCGTGAGGGTATGTGTGCATGTGGGTGTCTGCATGGGTGTGAGTGTATGTGTGCATGTGGGTGTCTGGATGGGTGTGAGTGTATGTGTGCATGTGGGTGTGTGCATGGGTGGGTGCATGTGTGTGCATGTGTGTGCATGTGGGTGTGGGCATGTGTGAGTGTATGTGCTCTATGTATGTGTGTATCCATGTGGGTGTGTGCACGTGTGCATGTGTGTATGCATGTGTGTGTATGCATGTGTGT
>NW_012116525.1:8080-8359 GCF_000951035.1 Colobus angolensis palliatus | reverse complement strand
TTCCATTCCATATTGCATTGAATTTCATTCCATTGCCTTCCATGCCATCCCATTCCATTCTTATTCCATTCCATTCCATTCCATATCCCATTCCATGCCATTCCATTTCATTCAATTCCATATTCTATTCCATTCCATTCCATTCCACTTCATATTGAATTCCATTCCTTTCGATAATCCATACCATTCCATATTCCTTTCCTTTCCATTCTATTCCAGTCCATTCCGTTACATATTCCTTTCCATTCCATTCCCCATTCTATTTCATTCCATTCCATT
>NW_012116525.1:7715-8030 GCF_000951035.1 Colobus angolensis palliatus | reverse complement strand
CCCCATTCTATTTCATTCCATTCCATTACATTCCAGTCCATATTCCATTCTTTCCCTATTGCATTCCAATCCATGTTTCATTCCATTCCTTATGCTTTTGTCTTCCATTTCATAATCAATTCCATTCCATTTAATTGCATATTCCACTATATTCCATACTCCATTCCATTCCATTCATATCCTTTCCATATTCGATCCCATTCCGTATTCCATTGCATTCCATTCCATGACATTTTGATCCAGTCCATTTCATATTCCCTTCCATTCTCGTCCGTTGCGCTCCATTCGGTTTCATTCCATTCCATATTCCATTCC
>NW_012116525.1:0-408 GCF_000951035.1 Colobus angolensis palliatus | reverse complement strand
ATTCCATTCCTTTCCTTTCCATTCCATTCCACATTCCATTCTATTCCATATTCCATTCCATATTCCTTTCCATTCCATGTAATTTTCTTCCGTTGTATTCCATTCTAGTACATATTTCATTCCATTCTGTTCCATTGCGTTCCTCTCCATTCCATATTCCATTCCATTCCACATTCCATTCCATTTCTTTCTGTTCGATTCCATTCCAATCCATTCCGTTCCATTGCATTTCGTTCCATTCAAGTCCTTTCCCTATTCCTTTCCATTCCATATTCCTTTCTATTCCATATTCCATTCCATTCCGTATCCATTACATCCATTCAATTCATTGCTTTCCATATTCCATTCCGTTCCATTCCGTTAAGTTCCTTTTCCTTTCATTCATTACCAAATTCCATTCAATTCCAT
>NW_012116524.1:14171-15275 GCF_000951035.1 Colobus angolensis palliatus | reverse complement strand
CACGCCACTGCACTCCAGCCCAGGTGACAGAGTGAGACTGTGTCTCAAAAAAATAATAATAATAAAAATAAAATTAGACTTCATCAAAATATAAATGTCTTATCATCAAAAGAAATAGTCAGTGAATAGTGAAACTGCAGACAAGGAAAAATATTCACAAGGCAATTTCTTTTTTTGTTTGTTTTTTGAGATGGAGTCTCGTTCTGTCACCCAGGCTGGAGTGCAGTGGCAGGATATCAGGTCACTGCAACCTCCTCGTGGTTTCAAGCAATTCACCTGCCTCAGCCTCCTGAGTAGCTGGGATTACAGGCACACACCACCAAGCCTGGCTGATTATTCTAGTTTTAGTCGAGATGGGGGTTTTATCATGTGGGCCAGGCTGGTCTCAAACTCCTGACTTCAAGTGTTCCACCTGCCTCAGCTTCCCAAAGTGCAGGATTACAGGGATGAACCACCATGCCCAGCACAAGCACATTTATTTTTAAAAATGGTATTCACTATATGTAATTTCTATACTCAATGTAATAAAGTTTTCTAAATGGCTAATAGCAGCCCATAGTCCTTAACATAATTAAGAATTAGAGAACTATGAATTAAAATAATATGAGATACCACTGGTTCACCAAAATGGTTAATACAAAAGTTTGAAAGAGATGGAAATACAGCACCAAATATTGGTAAGTTTCTGGGTCTAGAAATTTCACTGTGAGTGGAAGGAAAAATGGTACAATTATTTTTTTAAAAATCTGGTAATTCATTATAAAATTCAATATATTCCTACCTTATGACCCAGCCATACTTCTCCTATGTCTTTACCCATAATAAATAAAAATATGTTCTTTAAAGTTGTGCAAGAATGTTCATGGAAACTTTATTTATCATAACCCAAAACTGGATAAAACCTATGTGTTTATTAATAGGAGAGTAGATAAACCGTAGCACGTTTATGCAAGAAAATACCGAAGTATTTATTTATTTATTTATTTGATGGAGTTTTGCCCATGTTGCCCAGGCTGGAGTGAAACGGCATGATCTCAGCTCACTGTGACTTCCACCCTCCCGGGCTCAAGCATCCTCCTGCCTCAGCCCCCCAAGTAGCTGGGA
>NW_012116524.1:7210-8486 GCF_000951035.1 Colobus angolensis palliatus | reverse complement strand
TCTATGAAAAGAGGCAAGTTTTAAATTGAAAAGTGATTCAAGAGGTTGAGACACCCATTTTGACTATGAAACAGGGTAACAATTTTCTGCTTCTCTTCCTCCATGGTCATTCTCTGTCCACAGTTGAAGGGTTGTTAAAGACTTCTTTCAGCATCACTTAGGCTTTTGAAAAAGTGATGGGAACACCTATCCTTGGAAGAATTAAGTAAGGGGAATCAGCATCAGTACTGGCAGTCCTTCTCTATTCTTGGCAGCCCTTCTCTATTCTTGGCAGCTCAGCACAAGGCTATTGGCAGGATTGAAGGAGCTAAAATTGTTCCCACTCTTGCACCCACCTTGTATTGTAATTTCAGCAGGAGTCAGAATTTGGCAGATAAGTCAAAGGACTTGAATATTTTCATTTCTCTTCATGTCATTTATTTACAGAGTACCTCTCTCATTTTATCTCTTCTGTCAGAGAGCTGACAATGTTTTGCCAAAAATAGGTAGCATTGATATAGAGAAAAAGTGACAAAATTGATTATTGAAATTAATTGAGTGTTAGAGATTCAATAAGTAGTTTAAGCTGCTACAATTTTGTTATCAGTAGAGTGGACACTGATCACATTTGTGTATGGAGCCCTTGAAACATAGGTGGTTTGAACTGAAATACAATATGAGATAAGTATAAAACACATACTAAATTTCAAAAATTTAGCATGATCAAAATGGAATGAAATTAGAAGTCAATATGATGAAAGATCCCAAACTAACAACTATCTACCTTGAAAAAGTAGAAAACTTTTAAAAAGTATGAATTAACCAAGTCATGTGGAAGGAAGAAAATAATGGTTGAGCATAAAAAAATTTAAATAGAAACTATAAAATAATGGAAAACCACATTTGTTATTTGAAAGATCAACAAAACTTATAAAACCTCTAGCAGAGGTTTTCCAGAAAAAAGGAAAAAGTTTCAAATTACTAAAATTAGAAATTAAATAATGTATATTACTATTGACATAGAAATAAAGATGATTGTAAGTACTATAAAGAATTGTCAACAAATTAGATTTAAAATAAAATTGAGACATTTCTGAAAAACTACAATTTACTGAAACTGACTCAAGAAGAAATATAAATTGTAAATGTATAAAAAATAAAGTAAATATATACTATTAAAAAAATCTCAATCTCAGAAGATTTTAGTTCTGATTCTATCAAACATTGGGAGAATGAATACCAATTCTTTACAAACTCATCCAAAAATTGAAAGAGAAGGGTACACTTTTTTTTTTTT
>NW_012116524.1:0-700 GCF_000951035.1 Colobus angolensis palliatus | reverse complement strand
ATGAAAGAGTTTATAGAGAATGGGTATCATTTCTTCTTTAAATGATTGGTAAAATTCACCGTTGGACCCATCTGAGCGTGGTGCTTTCATTTTGGTAGGTTGTTAATTATAACAAATCCGCTTATACACGCAATCATATTTAATAGATGGACTTTTTTTTTTTTTTTTTTTTTTTTTTTTTTTGCTGTGGGTTTTGTTAGCTTATGTCTTTAAAGGAATGGGTCCATTTCATCCTGGTTATAAAATTTGTTACTCTTGTGATTTGATGGCTGATGTTTCAATATATGTTCCCACAATTTTCAGTAATCTTTTCTTACCTACTTCCCTAAATATGTTTCTTTCCCACATGTAATAATGGTTTTCTTCTTTAAAGACTAGATCTTACCATGCTGACTACTGGTCATGAACTGCTTGCTTCAAACAATACTTCAGTCTTGACCTCCCAAGTAGCTGAGATTATGGGAATAAGCTATCACACTATTTTTTTGTCAATACTTTCAGATTTTTTTCCATGCATAATCATGTCCTCTGTGAATAGTTTTATTTCTTCCTTCTCAGTCTGTATATGTTTTGTTTCCTTTTCTTGTCTTATTGCAGTATCTAGGACTTCCATATGATGTTAAAAAGAAGAGATAAGACAGGGTATCCTTGCCTTGCTTCTAATCTTAGTGGAGAAGCATCTTTTAAAAATGCCAACTAC
>NW_012116523.1:14321-15010 GCF_000951035.1 Colobus angolensis palliatus | reverse complement strand
TATATATATGAAAATTAGTTGGGTGTGCTGGTGCATGCTTGTAGTCCCAGCTACTTGGAAAGCTGAGGAGGGAGGATTGCTTGCGCCTAGGAGGTCGAGGCTGCAGTGAGCCATGATTGCACTGCTGCACTCCAGCCTGGGTGACACGATGAGATCTTGTCTGGAAAAAAAAAAGTATATATATATATATATGAAAATTAGTTGGGTGTGCTGGTGCATGCTTGTAGTCCCAGCTACTTGGAAAGCTGAGGAGGGAGGACTGCTTGCGCCTAGGAGGTCGAGGCTGCAGTGAGCCATGATTGCACTGCTGCACTCCAGCCTGGGTGACACGATGAGATCTTGTCTGGAAAAAGAGAGAGAGAGAGAGACCAGGCGTGGTGGCTCACACCTAGAGTCCCAGCACTTTGGGAGGCCCAGGCAGGCAGATCACTTGAGCCCAGGAGTTTGAGACCAGCCTGGGCAACATGGGGAAACCCCATCTCTACAAAAAATACAAAAATTAGCCAGGTGTGGTGGTGCATGCCTGTAGTCCCAGCTACTCGGGAGGCCGAGGTGGGAGGATCATCTGAGTCTGGGGAAGTTGAGGCTGCAATGAGCTGAGATCATGCCACTGCACTCCAACCTGGGTGACTGAGTGAGACCCTGTCTGATGTTTTTGTTTGTTTGTTTGTTTGTTTGTTTGTTTGTTT
>NW_012116523.1:5973-8496 GCF_000951035.1 Colobus angolensis palliatus | reverse complement strand
TGAGGCAGGAGAATTGCTTGAACCTGGGAGGTGGAGGTTGCAGTGAGCTGAGATTGCACCACTGCACTCCAGCCTGGGCAACAGAGCCACAGTCCATCTCAAAAAAAAAAAAAAAAAGCAAGCAAGCAAGCAGTGTTCAAGAGACCCTGCAATGGAAACATCCACAATCCAAAATACTTTGCTGTAGTCCAGGAGTGAGGAGAGAAGAGTCTGGCCGAGGGCCGAGGGACACAGAAATCGGAATAGAAGAAGGGTTCAATCTGAAGGTCTTGCCAGAGGAACTTGGAAACCGTGTCAATAGAGGGAGATGACGGGGAGCCTGGACAATGAAAACTGATATTTGGAATGATGACTCTAGGGCCCTGTAAAATCTTCACTCAGCCGACAGATTCAATTATATTTACTAGATTATACTTACTGACTGCTAACTCCAAATAAAGGCTATACTTCGTTTTAAGAGCCATAGCAGTCAATTAGTGGCCATAATCAAATTTTCTTTGATAACTGAGAATTGTATAGGGCCTTGGGACCATCATTCTGAGCATGAATCTCCCTTGTCCAAGACGTTGGATATATAAAAGGAAATATATTGGGCTGAATGTATATCTCCTGGGAGTTTTGTCTTTGCATATGTTATAGATAGCAGTTTTTTTCTTCACAATTTGGCCTTTATCCCAAAAGCTGAGATACAGAAGAAAAATTCAGTGAATTAAGTTACCTTTTACATAACCAAAAAGTCAACTTAAAAATAAATTGGAGGCTGGGCATGGTGGCTCAGTCCTATAATCCCAGCACTTTGGGAAGCTCAATCATTTGAGGTCAGGAGTTCAAGACCAGCCTGGCCAACATGGTGAAACCCCTTCTCTACTAAAACTATAAAAATTAGCCAGGCATGGTGGCGCAAGACTGTAGTCTCAGCTCCTCAGGAGGCTGAGGTAGTAGAATCTCTTGAACCTGGGATGCGGAGGTTGCAGTGAGCTGAGATCGCACCACTGCACTCCAGTCTGGGCGGCAGAACAAGACTCCCGTCTCAAAATAATAATTAAATAAATACATAAATAAATAAATAGGGTTTGAAGGTGAGATTTTAACACTAACTCTGTTTTCTTTAAAAAGTAATGCAGGCTAGTGGCTCATGCGTGTAATCCCAGCACATTTTGAGGCCGAGGCAGGAGGATTGCTTGAGGCCAAGAGTTCGAGACTAGCCTTGGCAACATAACAAGATCCTGTCTCTACAAAATATATACATATATATATGTTTTAAATAAAAAGTAATGCAATGCCGGGTGCAGTGGCTCACAACTGTAATCCCAACACTTTGGGAGGCCGAGGTGGGTGGATTGCCTGAGTTCAGGAGTTCGAGACCAGCCTGGCCAACATGGTGAAACCCCCGTCTCTACTAAAAACACAAAACTTAGCTGGGCGTGGTGGCAGGCGCCTGTAATCTCAGCTACTCGAGAGGCTGAGGCAGGAGAATTGCTTGAACTCGGGAAGTGGAGGTTGCAGTGAGCTGAGATCAAGCCATTGCACTCCAGCCTGGGCGACAAGAGTGAAACTCCATCTCAAAAACAAAAACAAAAAACCAAATAAACCCTGAAGTAATGCATACTTGCAGAAGAAAATAAGGAAAAATATTTAAAAAGAAGAAAATAAATATCACTATAGTCTTATTGCTGATAAATAACCATTAATGTTCTGATGTGTACACTTCCAGTCTGTGCTTTGCATATATTTATGTTTAACATTAAAAAAAAAAATTGAGACCATAGCATATGAAAAATTTTGAGGCTGGGCGTGGTGTCTCATGCCTGTAATCTCAGCGCTTTGGGAAGCCGAGGCAGGCAGATCACCTGAGGTCGGGAGTTCAAGACCAGCCTGACCAACATAGAGAAACCCCATCTCTACTAAAAATATAAAATTAGCTGGGTGTGGTGGTGCATGCCTGTAATCCCAGCTACTCAGGAGTCTGAGGTGGGAGAACTGCTTGAACCCAGGTGGCAGAGGTTGCAGTGAGCTGAGATCGTGCCATTTCACTCTAGCCCCAGAAACAGGAACGAAATTCTGCCTCAAAAAAAAAAAAAAAGAAAAAAAGAAAAGAAAAAAGAAAAATTCTGTATTCTGCATTTTCACTTACTTGTATTTTGTGAGCATTTCTCTTACAATTTAGTCTTTGAAAACATTATTTTTAATGGCTGCATAATATCCCACTGTACAGATATATTTTCATTTTTATTTATTCTTTTTGAGACAGAGTCTCACTGTGTCACCCAGGCTGGAGTGCAGTGGCACGATCTTGGCTCACTGCAACCACCGCTTCCTGGGTTCAAGCGATTCTCATGTCTCAGCCTCCCGAGTAGCTGGGACTACAGGTATGCACCACCAGGCCTGGCTATGTTTTTTTTTTTTTTTTTTTTTTTTTTTTTTTTTAGAGATGGGATTTCACCATGTTGGCCAGGCTGGTCTCAAACTCCTGACCTCAGGTGATCCACCCGCCTCGGCCTCCCAAAGTGCTGGGATTACAGG
>NW_012116523.1:0-3193 GCF_000951035.1 Colobus angolensis palliatus | reverse complement strand
TGGGATTACAGGCACCCGCCACCACGCCCAGCTAACATTTGTATTTTTTAGTAGAGACAGGGTTTCGCCATGTTGGCCAGGCTGGTCCCAACTCCTGACCTCAGGTGATTCGCCTGCCTTAGCCTTCCAAAGTGCTGGGATTACAGGCGTGAGCCACCGCGCCCACCCCGGACTTGCTCTCTGAGCCAATGAGAGCTCTTGGTAGTTTTCCAGCAGGCGAGTCCTATAGTTATTTCTTATACATCTGGTCCTATTATTGATACGAAAGCTCCTTGTCCAATTGTGAAAGTAACTAAAAGTGGCTAGTAAAGACTTGTCTACAATAGCTCCAGGTGGCTTTCTTTGCATGAAAGATGGTGTGCTCCTTCAGGGGTCTCTCTTGTTGGAATCCCGCTCTGAGGGGGTCTTGGGAAGACAGCTCCTGAACACTTTCCTCTGTTAGGTGTGTGGAGCTCTGCTCCTAAACAGCGAAGGGTAACACACACCAGATGTGCTTCCCACCCAAATAAAGAGCTTGTCTGGTCCTGCCTGGCTCATCCTTGCAGCCCTCTCTACCGCATCCCATCCCCACCTGGCCTCAGACTCAGTCCAGCCCCCAGTGGCCTCAGACTCAGTACAGTCACCAGTCTGGTTCTCATCACTTGACTTTTGCCTGGATCTCAGTCTTTGGAATCTGCCTACCACTCCAGTTAGAGCTGCTTTTCTTACTAGTTGTCCCCATCCAACTCCCAGCCCCAGAATCTCCCCCAAAGGGCTGGGCTCCCATTGTGTGTGGATGAGCTGTGTGATGGAAGCCTGGTTGCTATGCCTCTCCCAGATGGAACATCCCATTACCTTGTCTCACACTCCAGACACTGACTCCTTGCTCAGCACACAACCTGCTGTTGTGTTGCCTTTTGGTTGCCATCACCTGGCTTGCAGGGCTAGGCCACTGCTCAGTTACTACAGGTGCATTTGTCTGTCCTAATGGGTACATTTCAGTTTGGGTCCAGGCCCCTCTTGGTCAGGCCTCTTTCTTCAGTTACAGGGGCCAAGGATGACAACGTTCCTAGTGTTATGAGTCCTCTAACCAGGATCGTCTCTGACACCTTCTAGGCTTCTAGGCTTTCTTTTCTTTTTTCTTTCTTTTCTCTTTCTTTTTTTTTTTTTTCGAGACAGAGTTTCACTCTTGTCACCCAGGCTGTAGTGCAATGGCACAATCTTGGCTCACTGCAACCTCCACCTCCCGGGTTCAAGCAATTCTCCTGCCTCAGTCTCCCATGTAGCTGGGATTACAGGTGCCCACCACCATGCCCAGCTAATTTTTGTATTTTTCTAGAGATGGGGTTTCACCATGTTGGCCAGGCTGGTCTCGAACTCCTGACCTCAGGTGATCTGCCCACCTCGGCCTCCCAAAGTGCTGGGATTACAGGCGTGAGCCACCGCGCCCACCCCGGACTTGCTCTCTGAGCCAATGAGAGCTCTTGGTAGTTTTCCAGCAGGCGAGTCCTATAGTTATTTCTTATACATCTGGTCCTATTATTGATACGAAAGCTCCTTGTCCAATTGTGAAAGTAACTAAAAGTGGCTAGTAAAGACTTGTCTACAATAGCTCCAGGTGGCTTTCTTTGCATGAAAGATGGTGTGCTCCTTCAGGGGTCTCTCTTGTTGGAATCCCGCTCTGAGGGGGTCTTGGGAAGACAGCTCCTGAACACTTTCCTCTGTTAGGTGTGTGGAGCTCTGCTCCTAAACAGCGAAGGGTAACACACACCAGATGTGCTTCCCACCCAAATAAAGAGCTTGTCTGGTCCTGCCTGGCTCATCCTTGCAGCCCTCTCTACCGCATCCCATCCCCACCTGGCCTCAGACTCAGTCCAGCCCCCAGTGGCCTCAGACTCAGTACAGTCACCAGTCTGGTTCTCATCACTTGACTTTTGCCTGGATCTCAGTCTTTGGAATCTGCCTACCACTCCAGTTAGAGCTGCTTTTCTTACTAGTTGTCCCCATCCAACTCCCAGCCCCAGAATCTCCCCCAAAGGGCTGGGCTCCCATTGTGTGTGGATGAGCTGTGTGATGGAAGCCTGGTTGCTATGCCTCTCCCAGATGGAACATCCCATTACCTTGTCTCACACTCCAGACACTGACTCCTTGCTCAGCACACAACCTGCTGTTGTGTTGCCTTTTGGTTGCCATCACCTGGCTTGCAGGGCTAGGCCACTGCTCAGTTACTACAGGTGCATTTGTCTGTCCTAATGGGTACATTTCAGTTTGGGTCCAGGCCCCTCTTGGTCAGGCCTCTTTCTTCAGTTACAGGGGCCAAGGATGACAACGTTCCTAGTGTTATGAGTCCTCTAACCAGGATCGTCTCTGACACCTTCTAGGCTTCTAGGCTTTCTTTTCTTTTTTTTTTTTTTTCTTTTTTTTTTTTTTTTTTTCGAGACAGAGTTTCACTCTCGTCACCCAGGCTGTAGTGCAATGGCACAATCTTGGCTCACTGCAACCTCCACCTCCCGGGTTCAAGCAATTCTCCTGCCTCAGTCTCCCATGTAGCTGGGATTACAGGTGCCCACCACCATGCCCAGCTCATTTTTGTATTTATTTATTTATTTATTTTTTAGTAGAGATGGGGTTTCACCATATTGGTCAGGTTGGTCTCAAATTCCTGACCTTGTGGTCTGCCCACCTCAGCCTCCCAAAGTGCTGGGATTACAGGTGTGAGCCACCACACCTGGCCTCCATTTTTATTTTTTGTTATTTATTTTTAGTGACAGGATCTCGCTGTGTTGCCCAAGCTTGAGTGCATTGGTGTGATGATGGCCCACTGCAACCTCAAACTCCTAGGCTCAAGCGATCCTCTTGTCTCAGCCTCCTGAGTAGCTAGGACCATAGGTATGTGCCACCACACTTGGCTAATTAAGGAAAAGTTTTGGCTGGGCGTGGTGGCTCACGTCTGTAATCCCAGCACTTTGGGAGGCCAAGGCAGGCAGTTGACCTGAGGTCAGGAGTTTGAGACCAGCCTGGCCAACATGGGAAAACCTCATCTCTATTAAAAATACAAAAATTAGCTGGGCGTGGTGGCACGTGCCTGTAGTCCCAGCTACTTGGGAAGCTGAGGTGGGAGAATCACTTGAACCCAGGAGGTGGAGGTTACAGTGAGCCAAGATGGCACCACTGCACTCTAGCCCGGGTGACAGAGCAAGACTCTGTCTCAAAA
>NW_012116522.1:1095965-1096346 GCF_000951035.1 Colobus angolensis palliatus | reverse complement strand
ATTTTAAAGAGAGGAAGTCTTAGAAGTTTGATGAAGTGTTTCAGTATTAAAAGTTATTTTCATTATGGTTTCATGAAATAGTAATATACTTGAAATAGAGCTCTATAAGATCATCGTTAATAATATATGCATAGTAATAGTTTTATGTCAATATACTTTAGAAACAAAATATTGCTAATGTAACTAAAATATTTAAACAATTCATTTAGCTAAAACAATAAACTGGTTAGGAAGATTGACTTTTTATATAAGGAAAGATAGTCACTAATTCGTCATATCTTCTGATCAGTAGATAATCTGTAGTTTCTTGTCCAAGAATTCCACATTAGAGATGTTCTCACTGAGGTTCTCTATCAGATGTGAAAGCTTACAGAATTCTCC
>NW_012116522.1:1094197-1094640 GCF_000951035.1 Colobus angolensis palliatus | reverse complement strand
TCTTCATTGATCAGTTTAATAACACTGTTTTCCCGAAATATGCAATGGGATGTTTCAGAGCACATCGAAGAATATGGTGACAAAGGAAATATCCTAAGACAAAACTAGAAAGAAGCTTTCTGAGAAACTGCTTTGTGACTCTTTTATTCAGCTCTCAGAGTTACACTATACTTTTCATGGAACAGTTTGGTAGCACTGATTTTGGGGAATATGAGAAGGGATAGTTTGGATTGCATTGCAGCCTATGGTGACAAAGGAAATATCCACAGAAATCACTAGAAAGAAGCTTTCTGAATAAATGCTTTGTGATGTGTGAATTCTTCTCACATGGTTACACTGTTCTTTTCATTGAGCAATTTAATAACACTGTTTTCGTGGAATCTGCGAAGGGATATTTGGGAGTGCATTGAGGCCTACAGTGAAAAATGAAGTATCCTCAGATA
>NW_012116522.1:1093688-1094147 GCF_000951035.1 Colobus angolensis palliatus | reverse complement strand
AGGCCTACAGTGAAAAATGAAGTATCCTCAGATATAAACAACAAAGACGATTTCTGAGAAACTGCTTTTTTATGTGTGAATTCATCTCACAGTATTAAACCGTTCTTTTCATTGTGCTATTTGATAACACTGATTTCATGGAATCTTCAAGGTGATATTTGGGAGCACATAGAATCCTGTGATGATAGAGGATATATACTCAGGTGAACACAAAAAGAAGCTTTTTGAGAAACTCTTTTGTGACGTGTGCATTCGTCTAACAGTGTTACAAGATTACTTTCATGGAGCAGTTTGCTAACTGTGTTTCCGTGGAATCTGGAATAGGATATTTGGGAGCACATTGAAGCCTATGGAGACAAAGGAAATACCCTCAGATGAAAACTAGAAAGAAGCTTTCTGAGGAAATTCTTTGTGATGAGTGAATACATCTCACAGAGTTAAACCTTTCTTTTCATGCAG